>NC_061827.1:18235352-18237852 GCF_019202785.1 Penaeus chinensis | reverse complement strand
ATATATATATATATATATATACATAAACATGTATATGTAAATATATACATTTTGTCAGATACAAAAAAAACACAGACAATAAGAATTAAAGGGAGAAATAGGAATATAAATACAAATTTAAGTACCACATTTTTTTGTCTCCAAAAAGTTTTGTTGGTAATAAGTGTAATAAAAAAACGATACTAATTAGCTACTTCAGTATATATAACAACTACCATCTTCAAAAAAGTATGATACAGACTAGTTGTACATGATAAATAAAATTTTCTAAAGAATTTTATTATTGTTTGCTGCGACTACAAGGAAAGTCTTTGAATACCTCAAGCAGTTACTAGTTACTATTCATTAAATACCCAAGTGGCTGCCGCCTTCAGGCTATTTGATGAACAATACCTAGGAAGCGAATTCGTCGTATGTCAAGATTATCAAACGTTGGCCATTTACGTCACGCTCTCAATGCCAAATTGTGCGACCTTTATACACCCGTGTATATATATATATATATATATATATATATATATATATATATATATATATATATATATATATATACATACATATATATATGTATACATATACATATACATATATATATATATATATATATATATATATATGTATACATATAAATGTATTTATACATACATATATATATATATATATATATATATATATATATATATATTGTAGAACTAATTATATTTTCCATATGTCTACGATTCTACAAAGCAAAAAATGGATATGGATATATTATTGGATAGATATTATGTCTCAAGTCAACAACACCAATGAATATAATCGTTTCTTATATTAAAGGAAATATTAAATATATCTTCAAAGATCCTTAGAAGGAACCATCTTACCGGACTTCTAAACCAACTGTAAATTCAGTGCTGAAAACAAAGTGTATTTTCTGTCAATAAAGTGCTGGCCTGTAAAGGTGCGGGTGATTTTGTGATATTTCTTTGTATAATGTTCATTCAAAAATAATAAATTTAAATATAATGATAACAGCAATAATTATTGTATGGGTATTCTATCCATGGTAATATCTTTTACCATCTCATGTGAGATTAAGTTCATTCTATGCATCAACATTCAGTTTATTTAAGGTAAAGAAAAAAAGACCAACGAAACGAAAAACCTTGAAACCAAATATATACAAACAACAACAAAAACACATAGTTATGGAGCATGTTTATATCATCATGATCATCATCATCAACATCCAACATCGAAAGAAAACGGGAACAAATAGAGGCTAAACTATAGCAAATGCAACATACAGCTCAAAGAGGACATCAGTTATGACAGTACGAGGAGAGACAAAAGAGGACATCTCACTCTACCTTCAGAGACGTCTTGATATCTTGGTCTCCCATGGCCACAGCAGCCGCCCTGTCCTTGTCGCAGTAGATCTCCTCGGCCCCTGGCGCCCCGAGATGACCCATCAGCTTCCTCTTCTGACGGAGTTCTGTGGCGAAGAACCTCGACACCATTCTCTGTTGTTTGCCCCGAGTGGCTGCGGACACTTCCTCTGGCGGCTCCTCACTTTTTTTTTTTTTTTTTTTTAATGAAGATCAGGGAAAAGGAGAGGATATGATGTAGGAGGTTGAGAAGAAATAGACTCAGATCTTGGTTAAAGGAGTAAAAGACAATCTTGAAGTGGATAAGATTCAGAGGAAAGTAAAGTGATTGTACAACCCTGAACTTGTCTTATATCTTTGCATGATTCACCTCCGCGTTCTTCAGCAGATAAAACATGAGAAAAGCATATGCAGTGCGCATGGACCTTATTTTACCGCTTTTCACAGAATTGGTGCTTCCATTCAGCAACGTCATTATATGATTTACTTACCTGCTATTTTTCAGCAATTATTATAGCATCGATCAGTCATTGATCAGTGTAATTGTGTATTCGCTAAGACTATTTTATATTTCATCTATATCTCTATCTCGCATTGTTTTTTCTTTCTTTTTAATTGGTGAAAACATTCCAAGAAAAACAAATAATAAAAACAAAAAGGGGACGCACAGAAACAACAACAGCTTACTAACACGAGCAAGGCATGGTCGGAGCAAAGGATAACACACTACGCATAAACACATAAAAATGCACACTCTCCGCACGAGCAACGGGCAGCAACGAGCAACTACGCACAAGCTTTGACTTCCAACTACGCAATGTCGTTCCACTACTTTATACATCGAGCAGGGAGAACTGCCAAGGGACACGTCTACTTCTGTGAGGATATCTACGCTCTTAAAGATAACTCTCTTTGCAAAGATAACTATCTGCATTTGCAAAAGACATTACCTTTGCAAGGACATATACCTTTATAAATACATTTGAATTTGCAAAGAGGTCTACCTTTGTAAAGACATCTACTTTCATAAAAGTATCCTTGCAAAGACATCTAGTTTGTAAATGAATTTGCCATTGTAAAGAACGCTATCCTTGCAAATGCATCTACCTTTATCTTAAACTTCTATCACTTTA
>NC_061827.1:18217852-18222852 GCF_019202785.1 Penaeus chinensis | reverse complement strand
CTGTATTGGAATAAAAAGTTTGAAAATGAAATATAAAACCGTGCCCGTACTAAATTTCCATAATATCTATGACATATTTTGAAAATTAATATTTCAAAGTTTCACTGAATAGCGTTTGGGTGTAAATCATATGTAACATATGATTTTTTGGAGGGGGTGCATGGGCATATCATGTTATCTAACGTAAAACATTTAAAAAATAATAATATGGTTACAGATGTTGCACACGACAGTTATAAGGTATTTAAGAAGGTTAGATAACTGATCATTAAAGAATTGCTCTGAATTCTTGTAGCCGTTCAAGAGGAAGGAAGAGAAAAGGATATTTAAATATATGTATATAATGTGTGTGTGTGTGTGTATGTATATAAATATATATATATATATATATATATATATATACACATGTATATAAAAGCACTAAAATGGGATTGCGCTAACAGCGTGTACATCACCTCGTAACAAATGAATTGATATATGAATGCGCAATAGATTCAAGAGTTCATTGGCAATGGCATTTTTATGAACTCCATATCAAAAACTCAATCACTGACCTTACTGTAGGGTTTAATCATTTATGCTTTTTCCGAGAATTAGCGAGAATTAATCCTTTTCCTTACTGTTTTAATATGGCGATTTTAAATCGTCACGTGTCGACGGTGACTTAGTTAATGGAAAAATAATATAAATATCATACAATCGTCACACCTCGTGGACGCATTTTGATTAATTATTGGCAAATACATCAAGATAATCAGTTAAACAAAAGTAAACAAATAAGTAAACACCATCTTTTCGACTTCCGTCTCTCCATTCTAAGCTGTCATCTCATATCAGAATCGCCGTCTAACCTTTTATAACTACGTATCGTATGATTTTTCTCTTCGTCTTTTTTTTTTTCGTTCTTTTCGTTTTCCATGACGACGATTGGATGATCTCTCGGCCCTAAATATTGGTGGATTATTTTTAATTTGACCGACTTCGGGAAAGCAATTCTAATTGAGGGGAAAAAATGGCGGAATATTCTGATTAATAGGGCTTCAACCCAGAGTTATTGTTCCCTGAGCGGAATCTAAACCCATAAAAGCAAGTGAAAAAATGAATGGCGTTTGGATTCATAGCGGATAGTCGCTTTCTTCCTTTCACATATAACAGTATTAGAACAAAGGACCGTATCATCTACAGTTATTTTCCTTGTGCAGACAATTATCGCCCAACAAATCTCAATTAACTTAATTACTATCAATTACAAGAGTTCATTTTTTTTTCGAAATACTGAAGGCCTTTTTTCGCGCAGTTTCGAATTGCAATCGCGAGTCCGGCCGCCAGTCAGCGCCACCGTCGCGTCAGGATCGATCTCTGGAGCTCGAACGGGAGTGATTCGAACGCCCTCCCTCCTTCGCTCGCGGGCTCTCGACGTCGTTTATTCATCTCCATTTCTTTCTCTCTTCCTTCTTGCATTCGGTCTCTTTTATTTCTGTTTTCTTTCTCTTTTTGTCTTGTTTGTTTATATCATATCAAAAGATGGAATCGCTTGCCCGCGAGGTTTGAGCATATGGATTACGTTTGCCATTGTTATTAGCCTATTTTTTGAAGGACTGAAATATTCTTAAGCGTATGTATACGTATGTAGTGTACATATTGACATATATATATATATATATATATATATATATATATATATATATATATATACATATACATACATATATATGTATGTATATACAAATATATAAATGTTATATATATATATATATATATATATATATATATATATATATATATATATTTGTATATATATATATATATATATATACATATATGTGTATATATATGTAACTCCTTTTGATAACTACTTTTCTATGTTTTGTTCTGTTTCAAATACGGATACACTATGTTACTTGCCGATTCATTGAAAGTTCGTAGAATAAATACGACTGTTGATTGATAAACGTCTGAACGCCCAATCCATTATCAGAAAATGGTAATTGCTTTCACTTCGTCTGTTTGTTTTATTTTTTTTCCTCGTCTTACCACACTATTCGCTCGCCTCTGAAAACTCCATATAATATGACCTTAGGTTGGAAACTATCACACTGAAGTCACCTTCTATGCATTCGGAACACAGTCCAAAGTCTTCGCTGTATATTCATTCCTGCCATACGATCGCCGTTTTCGTTCGTTCACATACATGACATTTAAACTCATTTCATCACTTACAACGTCTAGTCCATACTTACATCTTATACCAACAAACAACTAACTCTGCCGTGTCCTCGTGCCTCTTTCATATACTTTTTCACATGCCTTTTTCATAGACGTCAATTGCATCATTCATTATGTACATTTTGAATGACAACCTTCCTTGTGCCCATTCGCTTGTATTCAGTCATTTATTCACGAATTGTGTCACTTATTTCTTCCATTCTCAGTCTTCTCTTTCTTTCATTTCTTTATTTTTTCTTTCTTTCTCTAGTTCTCTCTCTCGCTTTCTTCTTCCTTCACCTCTTCTTTCAAACTTCCCTTCGCTCTGCTTATCTCTATTATCCATTTACATATCTCTTTACCTAATTGCCTGCCTTCCTTCCCCTATTTCGCTATTTTTTCTTCCCTTCCCATTCCTTCCCACTCTTCCTCTCCTCTTTCTTTTCGCTTCTTTCCATCCCTCTCTTACTCCTCCTCCTTTCCCTTCCTTATCACTCCCTGTCCCTCTGCTCCCCTCCCTTTCCTCCCGCTCTCCAATCCCCCAACTTATTTTCTCTCCCTCCCTTCCCTCCTTCCTTCCTTCTCTCCCTTCCGGCTCATCTACTCACTTTCATTCCCTTACCACTTCTCCCTCCTCCTTCCCCACTTCCTTCCATTTTCCCTCTATTCCTTCCCTCTCCCTTCCCCACTTCCTTCCTCTATTCCTTCCCTCTTCCTTCCCTCCCCTCTCTCTTCTCTCTTCCACCCCTCTTCGTTCTCTCCTTCTTCTCCCTTGTTTATTTCCCCTTTCCCCCTTCCCTTTCTTCCATTTTCCCTTCCTCCTTATGATTTCCCACTTCCCGCCCTCTTTCCCTCCTTCCTTTCTTCCCTCCTACATTCCATCCCTCTTCCTTCTTTCCCTTCTTCATTTCCCTTCTTTACTTCCTTCGTCCCCTCTTTCTCAATTCCTTCTTCCTTCTTCCCTTTCTTCCCTCCTCCATTCCCTCCCTCTTCCCCTCTTTCGCACTTCCTTCTCCCCTCTTCCTTCCCTCCTCCCTCCCACTTCCTTCCTTCCTTCCTAGTAGAACAGCGGCAAAATCAATAACACGATTACCTAGTGTTAAGCCTCCACCCGCTGTGTTATTCCGGGCCCAATAACAATATTTTGGAAATAATCCCGATCCATGCCAGCGAGACTCGCCTGCTGCTGGCGGCCGTCGGGGCAGAAGGGGGGGGGGGGAGGTGAGGGAGGTCGGGGAAAGGGGGAGGGGTCAAGGGGGGGAGTTCAGGGAATGAAGACGGGCAAGAGGCGAGAAAAGGGGAAATAGGGAAGGGGGAAAGGTGAAAATATGAGGGAGGTTGGGGGAAAAGCTGGAGGGAGAGGGAGATGGGGTGAGGGGTACGAGGTGAGGGGAGGGGAAAAAGGAGAAAGGCGAGGGAAGTTGAGGAAAAGGGTAGGCGGTCTGAGGGCGAAGGGTGAGGGGAGGGGTTGGAGGAATGGGTGTCGAGAGGTGGGGCGAGATGTGAGGGGACTGGAAAAAGATGGAGAGGGAACGAGTCCAAAGAATGAAGGAAGGGGAAAAGGTGAGGGAGACAAGGAAAAGGAGGAAGGAAAGGGATGGGGAAGGAGGGATGACGGGTGAGGAGAGGAGGTTGAGGGGAAAGATAAGGAAGGGCCGAAGGAAAGGAGAGCGGAATAAGGGATGGGGGGAAGGGAAATGAGGGAAAGTGATAGAGATTAGGAGGCAAGGTGGGCAATATGTGTAGGAGATAAGGGAAAATGTGAGGGTGCTAAGTCCGTGGAAGATGGAAAAAAATAGCTCATGGATTTGGTGGTTGAGGGGAAGGGGTGATGAGAGGGGAAGATGGGGAAGGTGAAGGGAGAGTGAGCAGCAAGTATAAAGGTCTGAGGAAGGGGAAGTGGTGAGGGAAGGAAGGGGGAAGCAAGTTGAGGTCATGTCGCGAGTCAGTGAGTAAGGGAACAGGGGAAGAGATGAGGGAAATAAAATAGGGGGTTGAGGGGTCCGGTTGGGGGTGAAAGAAAAGGGAGATAAGGACACGTACAGGGGAAGAACTGAGGGTGGGGAAGAGGGAGAGACAAAGGTAAGAAATTAAAATGAGGTGATGGGGTGTTGAACCTGTATTGTCGAGTCTTCTTTGTTTTTTATAATATTAATGGAAGATTTTTTTCATTACCCAATGTCGTAACTTTGTTTTACTTTTTTGTATCCAATATTTACTCAATTATTACCTAGGGACAGTATAATCTTTCTCTTAGTCTATAACTATAACGCCTATAAAAACATTAATACAAAACCTGTTTTCCAGTCATCCTTATAATTCAGATTAATTGCTAATTATCCCCTTTAACGTCCTAATAACAACAATCTTAAGTACACATGATTTGAAAAGAATAGAATCCCAGCTCAGGTTTTCCTTTAAATGACATTAGCGCTTTTCGTCTAGATAGGCTAACCCTTATGTCACGGGCAGTTAAGGTCGGAAATGGCATGTCTCTTCCGAAAATCCGTGAGATGTGGACGAGTTCGAATGGGAAAGAGGTTGAGGCGCGTTCAGAAATGAATTAATTGTTATATCATGAGATTTCTATAGCTTATCGTTTTGCGGAATTGCGTTCCTGAAATGACTGAAAAGACGGGATGGGGGAGGAGGGCGGGAATACAGGAGTATCTTGAACATTTATATGAATTTTGTTAGTGAAATATGCGCGTCTCTCTTCAACTCTTTGGGCGGGTTCCTAATGACCGCTGTATATTTTAAGCGCACTGTGCCGATATGTTTCGAGTATTTCCATT
>NC_061827.1:18195352-18200352 GCF_019202785.1 Penaeus chinensis | reverse complement strand
ATGTTTGATTTTTCCTTTTGCATACTATAACTTCCTCTCTCTCTCTCTCTCTCTCTCTCTCTCTCTCTCTCTCTCTCTCTCTCTCTCTCTCTCTCTCTCTCTCTCTCTCTCTCTGTATCTCTCTCTCTCTCTCTTTCTTTCTCTCTCTCTCTCTCTCTCTCTCTCTCTCTCTCTCTCTCTCTCTCTCTCTCTCTTTCTCTCTTTCTCTCTTTCTCTCTTTCTCTCTTTCTCTCTCTCTTTCTCTCTTTCTCTCTTTCTCTATATCTATCTCTATCTCTATCTCTATTCTTATCTCTATCTCTATCTCTCTCTCTCTCTCTCTCTCTCTCTGTCTCTCTCTCTCTCTCTACCTCTTCCTCTCTCTCACTCTCTCTGATTTTCCAAATACCTATTCATTTTCTCACTCATTTCGGAAAATAAAAAAACATATTATAAATGTTTTACAGTTTACCACAGTTCCAACAACTATCAAACACAATAACAGTTTCTAACAGTGCCACGTGTGTACATTTTTAGAAACACAATGCAACGTTATTTGGGACACAAAATCACGTCATTTTGAAACATAGAAAACTTAATTTCACACAATTACATTACACTTCTTGTTTACACAGCTCCCAAATACTGCCAAAACAAAAAATAACACTCGTAAACCATATAATGGCTAAAGTACCGCCGTTTCCATATGCAAATCGGCGTCCTGTTCAATTAACTACCAAATTACCACAAACTTAAACACAACACAAACACCTAAGGGAGGTAACACGACCACTTACACAAGATCGCCTCGGAAGACAACTGTTCAGCATTTCCTCGGCCGTTACTTACCTTTACCTGCGACCCGGCCCTTCTCCCCCATCCCCTTCCCTTCCCCCCCTAACCCCTCGGCCCATTTACCCCCCCCCCCCCCTCATCACCCTAACTACCGTCCCCTCCCCCTCGCTCTATCTCTCCCCCCGGCCCCCTTTACCCCCTACCCCCTTATTTCGCAGGGTCGCCCCGCCCTTTTGGTCCTTGGCTCCGCCCCCTTTGCATGACCTCTGCACGCCTATCATCGACAGAGTCTCCTCCCCTCTTCGACCTGCCTCCCGATGACCTCTGCGGCGACCTTCAACCTCCCTGCCTCTCGGGTGTTGCTAAGTTATGTGTATATATATATATATATATATGTATTTATGAATATATATATATACGTGTGTGTGTGTGTGTGTGTGTGTGTGTGTGTGTGTGTGTGTGTGTGTGTGTGTGTGTCCGTGCGTGCGTGTGCATGTGTGTGTGTGTGTAAAAATCAGTTCTCTAATTAGAGATTTATTATCTACCTTTCCTTTTTTCTTTCTTTCTTTTTAAGTAGGGGGACGGGAAGGGGAGAAAAGACACGCTACTTTAGCATTCATATTTGCACCCTTTGTGTCTTTGATTCCCCTGCGACAAAACCAGCCTATCCCCCCTGTTCTACGTCCTGCTCTTCCTTACAGTGTACTCCCTTCCCCTCTATCTTCTCTCTTCCCTCCCCCCCCCCTCCCTTACCCCGTCCCCTCTCCTCAACCTTCCTCCTGACCTCTTCACCCTTCTTCCCTCCTTTCCCCTCCCCCTCCCTCTCTAATTGGTCTTTTCACTCACCTCCATTCTGTCTCCCCTTCCCTTCTCCTTCCCGCTCCTTCCCCCTTTCTGCTATCTTGCTGCTTTCTATCTTCTTTTTTTTTCTATTCTCTTTATTGTATTTCTGTTTATGTTATCTGTCTAGATATGCATGTTTGTTAGACCTGCCTATCTTTCGTATTTTCGTATTTGCCTCCTTCTTTTTCTCTCTCTCTCTTTCTCTCACTCTCTCTCTCTATCTCTTTCCCTTTCTCTCTCTCTATATATATATGTATGTATATATATATATATGTATAAATAAATATATATATGTATGTGTGTGTGTGTGTGTGTGTGTGTATGTATGTGTATATATGTGTATATATATGTGTGTGTGTATATACATAGACATATATATACATACATAAATATATATATACATAGACATATATATTCATACATATATGTATGTATTTGTATATACATATATATATATATGTATATATGTATCTATATATATATATATTTGTGTGTGTGTGTGTGTTCTTATACATAAACACACACATACACACGGGTGTTTGTGCGTGCACCTTTGTCTTTCCCCGATCCCTCTCTCTCCTCCCTCCTCTTCTCCCCTCCTTCCGCACCCCCCCCCCCCCCCCCCCCCCGCCCCACCTACCGAAGGCTGCGGCGCGGGGCAGAGTCCTCGCGTGCCGCCACAGCTCCTTCGGCTGGCTGCTGTCTCCTCCTCCTGCTCCTCCCTCTGCCCTTCCTCCTTGGCCGTCGAGCTCCTCCTCGTCATAGTCCTCCAGTTCAGTGGCTGGAGACAGCACGATGGCTTCCACTTGGCCGCCGATCATGGCCTGTCGGTTCGTTCGTCTGTCTGTTTGCTTCTGGATCCGGATGTCACTTTATCTTCGTTTTCTTGATCTTCTCCCTTTTTTTTATTGTCTCTTTCTCTCTCTGTCTCTTTCTATGTCTTCTTGTTTTCCGTCTCTTTCTTCTTCTATATGTCTTAGTCTCGTTATTTTTATTTTTCTAATTTTGGCACTCTCTATTTTGTTTTTGTTTTTGATTTCTCTTTCACTTACCTAGCTTTCTCTTTCCCTTTCTCTTTTTCTTAAACATAGTCTTCTTCTTTATTTCTCTCTCCTTCCTTACTCCTTTGTCCTTCTCTCTCTCTTAGTCGGTTATTTTGCTTCGTCTTAAAATAGAACAATTTTAATTTTTCCTCTTCATTGATTTTTTTCACTTGGCCGATAAAAAAAATATCGCGCTTCGTGTTCTATTTTTCAAACAAAAGATGCTTTGTATCATTATCCTCATCCTTTAAATTAACAACCATTCTGGTGTTTGTTTTGTTTGTTATTTCGACTTGGCAAAACATTTTCCCTCTTTCTTTCGTCTTCATTTCCACTCCGTCATTCCTTCTACCTTCCCCCGAGAATAAAATAAAATTCCCTGAAACCTTCGCTCAATGAAAAAACGGACTTTCGGACAAGCCACGCCCACCAAACACGAAAGCCGGGATGTATAAAGAATTTTACAACACAAAAACCTCCGGTGCGGTTTTGTCACACACAAGCCACAAGTCTTGAAAGGTAGCCATGGCAACGGCAGTAAACAACGTAATTTCCGGGTCGCCCGACAGAGGGCAGCACGCGACATTGATTAGACAGGTGAAGGAAGGTGTCTCGCTCACTGGGCTTACCGCTACGGAGGAAATAATCCTTATGTCGGTGGCATATAGAGCTCAATATTCTATTCCTTTCTTCTCCCATTCCGTCTTTCCTGCGGGATTTGATAGTGACGCCAACGCATTTCAAAATCGTATAATGGACTCCACGAAGATGTATTTTGCGATGGACAGATAAATGGCGAATTTGCGTGACCGTCACAAGGATATCGATTTGATGACTACTTCGCGCTCAAACGTATCGCAGTGATTATATTCCCTGTTAGAAAATGAGTTATCAAATCTATGTGATGATTCAGAACATATGATAAATGTGAAACTGATGATATGTTGCTACTTACAAGTAGTATTGAAAATATTAGAACATTATAATTACTGTCAGAGGAAATTGCATTGTCGATATCATGACACCCTCATCGCCCTTGCCATCAGCATCAACACCATCGGAATCATCATCAGCAACACCATCCTTATAATCATTCACGCATCATTATTTTTATTAACGCCTTTACTAGCATCATTATCTGTCTTTTTGTTTGTTTTTCATTTATCTATTTACATTTTCTATTTTCTGTTATACAAGGAATACGCTCCTGTTGGAGGGAAAAATATAAATATAGAAATTATATAATTCCTGTAACAATAAAAGCCCCAATTACTTTCGCTAACTAGTTATTGGATTCGCAGCTAAAATGAATAAAAAAGATATATATGCATACTTGGATATATATATATATATACATATGTGTGTATATATATACGTACGTGTGTGTGTGTGTATTTATACACATATGTATATATATACACATATGTGTTTATATATATGCGTATATATATATGTATATATATATATGAATATTTGTGTGTGTGTGTGTGCGTGTGTGTATATATATGCATATACATACTCACACACACACGTACACACATACACACACACAAAAACACACACACACACACACAGATATATATATGTATATATATATGTATATATATATACATATATGTGTATGTATATATATATAACTGCCTCGATGGTCCAGTGGTTAGAGCACCGGACTCAGACCCTCATGATCCCGAGTTCAATTCCTCGTCGCTGCGGTCGTAAAAATGCCTGCGCTCTGACTGCTGGCTCGAGTCGGAGAAAACGACATATCGCCTTGAGAAGTCAAACGCAGGTGTCGTAGGGGAAGTCGCCGCCGTGGCACAAGTGTTAGAGCGCCGAACCGCGGTTGATCAGGAAGGGCATTCATTCAGGCAAGGGTGTCACTGCCATATAATCTCTCAATAATGAATTGAGAGAGGCCTATACCCTGCAGTGGAATGAATGGCTGTTAAAAAAAAATATATGCATATATATGTAAATATATAAATATATACATATGTATACATATTTATGCTTACATATATACAGACACGCACACACACACACACACACACGCACACACACACATATATATATCACACACACACACACACACACATATATATATATATATATATATATATATATATATATATATATATATATATGTAGTTATGCATATATATGTAAATATATAAATATATATATACATATATATATGCTTACATATATATATATATACAGATACACACACACACACACACACACATATATATATATATATATATATATATATATATATATATATATGTGTGTGTGTGTGTGTGTGTGTGTGTGTGTGTGTGTAGTAAAATGTAATAAAGG
>NC_061827.1:18187852-18190352 GCF_019202785.1 Penaeus chinensis | reverse complement strand
CTTCTGCTCCCTTCTCCTCTTCCCCTTCATCCTCTTTCCTCCCTCCTTCTTCTTTCCTTTCCTATTATTATTATCATTATCATCAATCCTCATCTTCCTCTCCTTATTCTTTCCCCTCTTCTTCTAGCAACTTCCTCCCCCTTTCCTCCTCCTCTCCTCCACCAGGCACTCTCTCCCTTTCCTCTTCCTTATCCACCTCGTCGTATTCTTCTCCCTCCTCTTCCTTACCCTCCTCGTCCTATTCTTCTTCCTCTTTTCTTCCCCTTCTTTTCTCCTTCCTCCCTCCTTCAGTCACACTCCCTTTGGTGCCCTTTATGGCTATGAAGAAGACGGCGGTCGGTTTCATCCAAATTTACTGCCAAGGAACTCGCATGCACTGTGCGGGTGTAGTATCATTGTCATGTAGCATTTGTGTAGTATCATTGTGATGTCGCATTTGTGTAGTATTATTGTGTTCTAAGTATTGTTCTTCTTGGTGTTTTGTGAGATTGGTTTGGGGATTAGGGATGTATTTAGTGTAGTGTAAAAGAGATTGGTCAATTTGTTTTAGATATGGAACCTGATTTGTTTATTATCGTAAATGTTTTTATCATTTTAAGAAAACTTTTGTTATCCCCTTCAGCATCATCATAATCCTTATTTATATTATCATAGTTATTGATATCATTATCATAGATATTATTGTTATTATTATTAGTAGTAGTATTGTTATTTTTTATAGTTGTTGTTGTTGTTGTTCCTGTTGTTATTATTATCATCATTATTATTGTTATCACGATTATTATTCATTATCCTTATTGTTATCACGGTTATTATTCATTATCATTATTGTTATTACTTTTGTTATTATTATCATAATGATTATTATTATAATTATTCTTATTATTACTGTTATTATTACTGTTATTATTATCATCACTATTATTATTATTATTATTATTATTATTGTTATTATTATTATTATTATTGCTATCACTATCATTATTACTATTATCATTACAATTATCTTTATTTTTATTATCATTATCACTATTGTTATCATTATTATTATTATCATTATTATTATTATTATTATTATTATTGTTATTATTATCATTATAATTATCATTATCATTATCATTATCATTATCATTGTCAGTACCATTATCCTTATTGTTATTATTATTATTATTATTATTATTATTATTATTATTATTATTAGTAGTAGTAGTAGTATCATTATTATTATCATTGTCAGTACCATTATCCTTATTGTTATTATTATTATTATTATTATTATTATTAGTATCATTATTATTATTATTATTATTATTATTAATATTATTATTATTATTATTATTGTCATTATTATTGCCATTATTATTTTTATTATCATCATCACTATTATCATTATTTTTCCATTACCATATCGTCATCGTCTCCGTCATCGTCATCATCAGTAAGAGAGAGAGACAGAGAGAGAGAGAGAGAGGGGGGGGGGGGGCAAAGAGAGAAAAAGAGAGAGGGGAGGAAGTGATTGAGTTTGACATACAGGCAAACAAAGAGAGAGAGGGAAAGGCAGAGCCAGACAGGATGGCAAACAAACAAATAGACAGAGAGAGAAAGGCAGACAGACAAACAGACAGACACACAGAGAGAGAGGGAGAGAGAGAGAGAGAGAGAGAGAGAGAGAGAGAGAGAGAGAGAGAGAGAGAGAGAGAGAGAGAGAGAGAGAGAGAGAGAGAGAGAGCACAAGTCTTTCACCCATCTCTTCTTATCTTTCATAACTCGAAACTAAATAATACAAAGAATCAACATGGCCTATTGGCCAGGAGCTGTTGACTCGGTCCTCGCACATTTTACGCCGGAATAAAACTAGAGTCACACGTGTCACAAAACGGTGACACGTTGTCGAAAAAGCTCACCCGACAGTAGTAGCATCACGGCATTTAAATCTGGACATGTTATTTGTTGAGACAACTCCAGAGTAATGATCCAATTTACCTTTGCGTTCGGACAAAGGTTCGGAGGGATGGTGCGTGATGACTCTTGGATTACAAGCCTAAATTAAGTTTTGCAGATGGTGTTCCTAGTTATCATTATCGTTGTTACTTTTTTATTATTATCATCATTATTATCGTTATTCTTCATCGTCCGCAAAATCTGTATCGTGTTTGTTGTTGTTATCATCAATTTCATCTTTATTGCCTGTATTATTTTTATTATCATGATTATTGTCATTATTATTGTTATTGTAGTCGTTTTCGTCGTAGTTGTTATTGTTGGTATCATCATCATCAGTATTATTACTGTTATCATCATTTTATCATCACTTTACCGATATTATGTTTAAGTCATCATTATCGCCACCTTTCTTATTATTTCTAATGTAATCATATCTAATACAAGTATCACCATCATTGTTTTTCCTTTATCGCTAACAATTGTTCAAGTGTTCGGTGTTCATGTTCTCTTACGTAAAGATACAATCATCTTCCACTATTTGTTTTCCTTTGTGTGT
>NC_061827.1:18147852-18150352 GCF_019202785.1 Penaeus chinensis | reverse complement strand
TAAATATATATCTATATACAGTATTAACCTTATCTATACTCTTCAGATTTGCATTTGATATAGTTGTTGAACCTGGTTCTTATTCCCATTTGCATAGGCCAAATCAACCCAATGATGTTGCATGGCACCTATTTTTGGCATGGAAAATGAGCCAATGTGCAGGAAGACATCGGAAAAGCAATGTTGAATCCAAATACATGATGGCTCCTATTCTGTATATGGTTCATGAGTGCTGTTGTGATCTGATTTACACTTCTGTTATGTCATTATTGTAGTATTATTTGAGTAGTATATTGCATCATCTTTACAGACACACTAGATATCACACATCTTACACATAGATTCTTAACTATTTGTGGCTTTCACCACTAAAACAGATGTATAACAGCCTTTTGTTTTTGTTTTTTAAACTTTTTTAGCTCTTTGTTATGAAATCTAGATATTACTGAAGGTGTTGATGGCAATCTACTTTACAGTCTCCATTACACAATGCTTCTAAGGTACGCCATGTTCCTTAAGTTGTCATGATCTCATAGGCTGCGAATGCATGATTTGATCAGTCTAGGCCACTCAATTACACCTTTAACAATGGCAGTACAACCTAGAATGTTCCACTTCAGACATACCATCTACATCCAAGCCACTATCACAGCTGACCTCCTGAAGTCTTTCTGTACCTAGTGACCTGAACCACATATTCCATGTCACCAGTTTTCTTTTGTCAAATGTCTCTATACACAAAGATGGCTCCACAAGGGATCAGCCACCTGGGATTTCATTAGTAGTCCATGTGACCTCGCCTGATTTCAGCTTTCATTGAGTTTTGGGATTATATATATATATTTTTTTTTTTAAATATATAAATCTATTAATATCAATGCTATCATTCTTCTTATAATTAACAGGTGCGATAGGCAAGACTAATACTGACTCCTTATTGACTAAGCACTGCAAGAGCAGGTTAACCCAATGCTGCTGGGGATGGTTTAAATGTACATACCATGCCCACAGTGAATTGAATTTATTAGTTGTCTTTACACTTAGATGGTTACATAAATACTTAGTTACCAAGGAATCAATTGCTATTACTATCTATCTCACCTATCTACCCTTTTCCTTGATTTCTGGAAATATTCTCTTTTAACTTATATTGCTATTAGTAATATCAATAACATTGCATTATTTATAATATCAATAATAATAATAACAGCATTGATATCAATATTATTAGTAAAAAAAAGAATATAATAATCATAACAAAAAAGAAAGAAGTAAAAAAAATTCAAGGCAAGTTGAAATCAGGTGAGGTCAAGAGGTCTACTAACTGACTCCTTGTTGGCTGAGTACTTCAGGAGGCTCTATGTGCAGACATTTCACAAAACAAAACTAAAGTGAATACTACATTTTTCCTGTGGCACCAAAAGCCATCATCTAGAAAAGGCACCAGTAGCTGTAGTAGTAGCTAGGCTAACTAGAAGTCTTAGTAATACTATATTTCCTAGTCAAACACTAATCTAGAATCTACCAACTGAGAACTTTCCTGGACGCATAACATCCCAGGATATGCCAGTTTCATTAGTGGAAGTAAGAGAACATTCTGCAGCAATTTAGTTTTTTTTTAGCCAGTACAGTACTGGGGTCACTACAGACCTGGACAAAACCTCATCATTACTGGACATTTATTCATTGTTTGTCACTGGTGATCTCATGGACCACTTTATTACCAAGACCAATACATAAATGATTTTGCTTATAATGTTTTTCTTGACTGTAAAATGTTTCAATATGTTTGGATAATTTTAATTTCTCTATGAATGCCTGCAGAATTTTCCTACTTTAAATCTAGGTCTGCAACTTCTATAATGTGTGTTTTCATCTTTCCATAATTAGCAGACCATGTGGCCTTACCTGATTTCACCTTTCCTTGAATTTGTGGGAAAAACATGTTTTTTACTATTTTTACTATTATAATTACTATAATGTTACTGACATTAGTAACAGCAATATAAGTTTTGAAAATCAAAGAAAAGGGTAAAAAGGTGAGAGAAGTAGTACTCATAACTGGCTTATTGGTGACTTAGTACATGTGGAGCCATCTATGTGTAAAATCAATTAATAAAGTAAACTCAAAGTGGGTATGGCATGTATGTACAATAATTGTACATGCCATGCCCGTCAATTTTGGGTTAATGATGCTGATCACCAATCAGATATTCACTTGTGGAAGCTAATCCAAAAATCAATGTGTGGCTCCAGATATCCACTATTCTATATACTGGACATAATCATGGACAAGTCTCTTGAAGTTTCATAGGTGCCTTGGATTTCCTATCTACAAGCCAGACAGAAAGATCTGGGTTAAAACATATAAACTCTGAGTTATAGCCATTGCACAGTTCTACCTGTGCTTAAACTACATACACAGGCCTAGACAAGAAAGGCCTACCAGCTTTTGTGAAACCCCTTGGCAATCTAATGAAACGGGTATGAGCTGTACATT
>NC_061827.1:18110352-18132852 GCF_019202785.1 Penaeus chinensis | reverse complement strand
CATTCTCTTCTTTTAATTGTTGAAGAACCACTTTCTGCAATCATAATAAAAAGGATTTGCTGGTTAAAAAGAGAGAAAAGCCTGATAATGTATCCATGACAAAGAACTCGAAGTATCCAACAGTAAACATTTCTGTCCCTAAGTGCAAGCCAAGCAAATCAATGAAAACCCCATTTGGTGTACCTTCTCTTGTAGTATCCGCATGCGTTGTTCCTCTTCCTTCCTGACACTCTCTTCCAAGGTCTTCCGTTCCTCCTCCAATCGGTTCTGAAGTTCTGAGACCTTGTGGCAGATGGAAAGACATCAACTTACTTGCTACACAGAGATATAAGTTGCAATTACATTAAGTCTAGATAGTGCTATCCTTGATGAACAAAGATAAGGACAATTAAAAAATATATATATATATGTATATTATAATAAAAATAATAATAATAATAATGATTCTGACTGCCATACATTAACTATATTCAGTTTATTTAAGTGTGTGAGCTGAGTAAAGACAAAGCTTGGCTGTGAATGTTGGATGTCATCATCACCATCACCATCACCATCACCATCATCATCATTATCATCATCATATTGATAATATTAACAATAATAATAAAAAAGAAAAAAAAATTGTAATAATAATAATAATAGTAACAATAATAATAATTATAATAAAAAGAAAGATTTTACTTTAAAACTATCATTATTTTCATTGCCATATCATATTATTATTATGATTAATACTGACATTGATGATGACGATGATGATTATTATAGTAATGGTAACAATCATTACCATATTCATCATGATTACAATCATGATGACATCATCATGATAATGATATTCATCTACTATTATTATTACTATTACCAATGTTATCATTATTGTAATCATTATCATTATCATTATTCTTCCCCACACAAGGAAGAACATGTTATCATTCTGGGTAACTGTTCAAACTTCACAACTAAGAAAAATAAGTACACAAAGTTTCTTCATTAATTGGCCAATACTGTCTAACAGTATACCAGAAAGTATTACAAACATAACTCAGAGCCTTGGAAGCATTTAATCGAAAATCAGACAAATCAAATACCCGAAGACCGCAAACAAAGAAAGGCCGAATCAAATGCCATCGCTTATCAAGTTCAGTTCTTAGGAGCAGAAAAAAGATGAGCATTCCACCAGGATGGTCCCAATATGAGCTACACATAGGGCTGTTGCTCAAACTTACACTAAATAAGTAAATATTACATTTCCTTTTTCTATCATTATTATCATCATCATCATTTATGTTGTGATTACTACTACTACTACTACTACTATCAAAAGAAGAAGAAGAAGAAGCAGAGGAAGAAGAAGAAGAAGACTTTCTTTCTTTTTCAGGGTAAGAAGACCTGGCATGTTTAATTAAATGTCTGGAAGTTCCATTTCAGTTTCCAGCGTTTAGTTGTCTTCTAATATTTTACCCAGTCAAAAACAAAATGAACATGATATGAAATAACATTTTAGGAATGATGCTTACTTGATAATGTATATTCCAAAATACAGTGACCAATGGAAAATTAATATATATGAAAATAACAAATTTAAAAGCCAAACAGGCATGTAATGTGCTTGTGCCAGAAGTAAGTAGTAGAAGTGTGACATTTGTTTGCTTTGCAATATGTAAAATGAAGCTGAACACAAATAACTAATGAAGGTACAAGACCTATATATCTATTATATTCTGTAAAGAATAAAGTAAACTGTCAGGTAAAAAATATTTACAGAACCAGTTTGTACAATTAACAAAATTATATAAGATATTTTTTACCCTTGTTGACTGAGAACAACTGAATGTACATGATTACTTCAAAAAGCACTCATCACTTTATAAACCTTTTTTTACATATCTAGCTATGGAAATTATTCGATATCTAAACTAGGAATTAATTATAACCAATTATAATTGCTAACCAATAAGCAGCCTTGTATCAAACATTTCTTAGCTCCAGCAACCAAAATCCGATGAACAGACTATATAATCATTACTACTGTCAGCTTCCCTTATGAAGACACGACTATTTGGTCACAATAATTAAATTTGGAGAGAGGATAAAGAGATAGGTAAAGTGCAAAGGACACAACATAAAAAAGAAGAAGAAGAAGAAGAAGAAAGAGATGAAGATGAAGAAGAAGAAGAAGAAGAAGAAGAAGAAGAAGAAGAAAGAGATGAAGATGAAGAAGAAGAAGAAGAAGAAGAAGAAGAAGAAGAAGAAGAAGAAGTAGTGATAGTGGAATTAACATAAAAAATTATAAGAGTAGTATTAGTACTATATGCAAGAGGATGAAAAATGCCAAACACAAGAGTTTTACCTGTTCCTTTAGACGTTGTGCAAGTGCCTCTTTCTCCTGTAACATCACCTGTTGCTGCACAGAACCAGCAGAGAACTGCTTCTCCAAAGCCTCCTTCTCCTGCTGATACCTAGGATGGAAAAAAAAAATCATAATCCTTTTCATCAACAATAAAGTTTTCCTTATGCAAAGTCTTATTAAACCCAACCCAATGAACTCCATTTTAAAAACTTGCTAGAAGCCAATAACATAAAGAGTTATAAGAATGCCTTATCAGTTTCTTGCATGAGCCCAGCTTGTTCCATATTTCAAATAACTTTGGGTACCCGGTGGTCCAGTTTGGATGCAAATGTTTGAAAAAATTTATGGTTTTCCTTCACTTTAGATGCCTTAGTGAATAATTTCCCCCAACAAGCCAATGGCATAGAGTATGTCATACTGTGATGCCATCTGTAACTTGCTCCATCACACATGTTTGATGGGTTAATAGATGGGAGGATTCCTTGAAAAAAAGAAAGCAATTTCTTGCAACAAATAAATAAACACTCAAATCTGAAAAGAAAGAAATGAAACAAAAGAAGTAGAGATTGGAAAAAAAGAAAAGTCAGTATATTACTGCAACCCATAGTTGCAAAAAATTGATGCTGCCAGATTACATCAAGTAACCAGTTATCATCATGGAACTATGGTAGCAGGAAGTTGGTTACTTCTGAGCTGAGGTTTTGGAAATTGCAGAAAAATGAGACACTTTAGCTCCTAAATCCTACTTAAGGGGCAGTCACACACTTGTTTTTTCACTGATAACTTAGTGATAACTTCAACTTTCCCACTTCTTTCACCTTATGAGTTCACATAATATACTACTTGGCTTGAAGTAGAAGCAGACAATATGTATTGTTCGGAAATAGGCGATGCAGGCATGACAAGAGAGTCTGTAGTTTGCTAAGGAGAGAAGCCTGAACTACACAAATAATAACAATCATATGCATTTCAATTCAGTATGATTTTCAAATGGATATTGCAATTCATATCCTTATATTTTTCAAGTGTTTACTATTTTTACACTGAAATTCATTTAAAAGTATCCATCACATCATCATTGCTAACATACGTGTGTCTTCCAAGTTTCTCAAAGGCAGTTGCCTATATTCATTCTCCAAACAAAGTTCTTGTGTCAGATTATGATTACTAACTAGACTGAGATATTTCTTGAAAGCAATTAAATATAAGGCAAAGAGAAGATCATGGAATTTAGAATAAGCATAATACCATGATTTTTATCCTATGCTTTATATATAAATAATAAAACTGCTTACTTTTGCTGCAGATCTTCCTTTTGGTTTTGCAGTGACATTAGGAGCTCATCCCGCTCTGTCTGTAGCCTTTGCTGGACAGCATCGCTCTGCTTCAGCTGCTCCTCCAGTGCCACACGTTCCTGGTTCAAGTCATTTGCACGGGCACTTTTTCTGTATGTTTCACCCGGAGAAAAAAATTAAGTTTTTTATCTATTCTTTCCTTTTTTCAAGCAATACAAAAATAGAGAAAAGGGATGAAATCAAAAGAACTAGGAATGAATTCGTAAGATAAATAAGATAAAAAATGACAATTGCTATGAAGAAAACATATCAGAAAATAAAATCATAACACATCAATATCAATATGTTTCTATCACTAACATAATATAGATAATAATGATAAGAGGGGAAAACTAACTACAGTACTTAATTCCTTGTCATCACTGGTTGCTTTGGGTAAGCTATAGGCAACACATCTGAGAACCACAAAGAAGATAATGAACTGACCTGTCATCCTCTAACTTGATCCTCTTTATATCTGGTTGTTGAGAAGAGGAACTCCCTGCTCTATTGGGTATTTCCTTCATCCCAAAGCGGTAGACAAAGGTTTCTTGCGGACCAAACTGTATCATGTCACCTACGTTGATTACCTGGTGTTCTGTTTTTGGTATGGAATTTCCATTGACAAACACTCCATTAAGACTCTTTAAAAAAGAAAATGGAAAAGAATATTAATGAAGTACATAGCTGATGAGCTCTCGGTGACAACTATACCCAGCAACCTGTGCATTACACATTCTCACTTGGACAAAGAACTTACAAGATTGCCGACAGTCCACTGATCATGCTCTCGCTTAAATAGTGCATGTTTGCGGGATATGAGCTGGTGTGGGATGATGTGAGTAGCTTCAACTGATCTACCAATCAAGACCTAAAAACAGAGAGAATAAGCAGATTGATATATTGTTTAAGATATGTCAGTATGTAACATTCTTTGGATGACATTCATATAATTAACCCAATGCCGCTGGGGAAAATTAATAAAACATGGGGGAAATGCTGTGCTCATTTTTTACTATTTTTGTGAAATGTCTCTGCACATAGATGGCTCTGCTAGTGCTGAGCCACAAAGGAGTCAATTAGTAGACCTTGTGACCTTACCTGATTTAAAATGGGCAGGAAAAACGTATTTTTTACTAGTGTTACAAATATAGATGGTGTTATTTTTACAACATTACTATAATGTTATAAACATTAGTAACAGCCAAATAAGATAACATAAAATGTTTTCGTAAATCTAAGAAACAGGCAGTACTCGTGATTGGCTCATTGGTAACTTAGTACAAGTGCACGTTCGTACATGTCATGGGTTAATAAGTAATTTTGAGATTCTCAATAATAGAAATAAATAATAAAAGTGAAGGAAATAAAGAGCATGGTGTCCACTTATATGAGGTGCAACTAAACTACTTTTATCTAGCATCTTTTAATAATGAATATGCTACAGGTAGCATCAACCAAGATAAATTGGACAGGTTTAGGCTGATCTTTACTCTAGTTTCCATTAAAATGGATGAATAGTCAAACATTAGTGGGTCATTACCAATATAACATAAGAGATTCAACCAATTTCAATGAAAGTTTTCTGAGTGGCAATTCTGAACCAATATGAAAAAATTGTATTAACTTCTTAAAATTAGCTAGTCTTTTCCAAAAACTGGTACAGAAAATTATGAATGATTATAATAAACCCATAGACATTTCATGGGCAAAGGCAAAAACAAAAGAATATAAAATTCTTGCTTATTATTCTATATCTAAACAGTAATAACATGTTCAAACAGAATAGTCTATCTTTGTTTTGTTCTTTTCTCTCTCACTTTGGAATTCTCTTTGTCAATCTCACTGTTGAAGACAGCAGATAAGGGAGTAAAAGAGGTATGCCATTTTTCCTCTTCATCCCATCCCTTTTTTCTACATCCTTTTTCTGGTTTCTCTTTCTCTCTCACCTTTTCCAAATCACTTATGCTGTAGGAAAATATACCTTTTTCCTCTAAATCGTCTTCACTCTTCTCTTCGTGTTCATGCCAATTCTTCCCAAGACCTTCCTTTCTTCTGTCTCTTCCTTATTTCCATTTCTTTTATTTGAATTTCCTTCATAAATTCATAAACCTTCATTCTGTATAATCTTCCCTATTTCCTCTTATCTTGTTTTATTTTCTCTCATAAATGCAACACTCATTATAAACCTTACTTTTGGAATTATTCTTCTAACACTCTACTTTCTAGACTTTAAACACTAACTCAAAAAATATAACATAACATTTTTTTTTTTTTTTTTTTTGGGGGGGGGTGCAATTGCATGACTAAATAGAGAAGTTGCAGTGGATGTTGATGGGATTTCAAAACATGGTATGAATTTACGAGTCTGCTCTTGTTCAGAGTGCCTGGCTCTAGGGATAATGATGGCAAAGGGTAGGGTTGAATGCTGCTGTGTCACATGCAGTGGGATCTAATGGGTACCTGAACTTTCCTGCAAGATCCCATTCCTAATGTCCATTGAGTCTCATCTGCCTCTTAAAACTTCTTGAGACTGTATATTCACATTAACCTGCCACATTTTTTCATGACATGATGGTCATGCCATCTGGATCTCATGCTTTAAAACTATTATTTTAATCACCACAATATCAACTATAATAATAGTAGCAATAAAAAAAAAATTCTTTAAAAAATTTAAGAAATGGTATATTTTTTGTGAAATGTCTCAACACATAGATGGCTCTGCCTTACCTGATTTCACCTTTCCTTGAATTGGCGGGAAAATGTATTTTTTACTAGTGCTATGAATATCAATGGTGTTATTTTTATTACAAAAATTAGAATTACTATAATGTTATAAACAATAGTAATAGCAAAATATGATAACGTGTAATATTTTCATAAATTAAAGAAAAGGGTAAACAGGCGAAACAGGCAGTATCATACTCATAACTGGCTCACTGGTGACTTAGTACAAGTGTAGCCATCTATGTTTAAAAAACAATTAAACAAGTAAACTCACAGTGGGCATGGCACAGAAACGTGGCATGCCTGTCGCGAATGGGTTAACAGGGAAGAAGTTTGACAGGCCCCAACTACACTTTACAGCACTTTCAGTACCAGTAAGGCCAATAATCCGTGTCAGAATCCCCCAAAGTCTCAGAATCTCCCATAGTGATTCTTGATGCACCAAGTCAAACACCTTCTTGAGGTCAATGTGGGCTGCAAGCAACTCACAATTGAACTCACGATAGTGTTCCATAATTACTTGAAGCACTAGGATACTGTCTATTGTGGACTTGCTAGGAATGAATCCAGACTGCTCCAGTCTCTGGTGCCTTAGTAGGTGGTTGCGGATCCATTTCAGAAGAATGTGGGCAAAAACCTTGCCTGGTATACTGAGCAGTGTAATGCCATGGTAGTTGCTATAGTTGCAACGATCCCCTTTCCCCTTCTATTTTCATAACTTACAATTGCAATTCTGTTGCATATCAGTTCTGCATATAATTTTTTGCTTTCTTAATTGCATTAGAAATGTTTCAATATTTGCTTTACATCATAGGACATTCACAACTGTAAATTTTTTCTTCATACACTTACCAGCATCAAAATTAGCCTAGTTCACTCGTCTGATTTACCCTTGTCAAAACTGTATGGAATCAACAGGTCCAAAAAATTTAGGCACTCTTCACTTGACATTTTCAATACACACTAAAATAGATCTGTAAAAACAATGACACGGTATTCACTTTGTCAATAGACAATAACCAATGAATAATATCTTTAAATCAATAGTCCAGTCATATACAAGAATTGTTTCTGGTAGCATAATGTTCAGAATTTCACATTGTTCAACTGTTCACGGTAGTTCAAAATATGTTATCCAAGTGTGTCAAGCATTGGCTGGGGAATACATCAGATGCCGACAGAAATATTTTGGGCTAAATACTATGTGGAGCCACACAAGGGTTTAAAGGCTCCCAAGCACTTTCTAGCATCAACAGATATGTAATGTTATCTGACATGCCAGTTTGCCAGCATGTTTGACATGCAGCCTCAATGGCTAAACGTTGAAGATGTGTATGATACTATATAAGGAATGAGTTCTCTCTGGAAATTCTATATATCAGATCTACATCCCTAAATCCAATACATGGGTGCACTTTATCCTACCAGCATATACTACTGATCTTCACAAGGCAGTGGGGCTAGCAGATGATGAGTGCAGTGATTTTATTCCATTCTCTTCTGGTAATATTCTGCTTGCTTAATTCTACAAATTTCCTTAAATATAACATGCTATTCCTGCTGTCCAGAGCATACTTGTCAATTTTCTTTGCTTTCGTAAGAATAATATCCATTAATATCCTGCCAGAATATAAATAGGGGATCAAGCTCTTCACCATAATACCATTTTGCACAGAGGTAATAAATTATCAAAGTGACAGTATTTATGGTAACAATGTCTATTGACTAGTTTTATGGGAGTTCCAGCCATATATGTACAGTGTGGAATACTCACTCTACACACAGCTGGGTTAAGTGCATGATTGACATACGGGAGTGCCCGATGCAGAGTCTGTCTGATGCTCTCTCCTGGCACAAATACATGGGCAGGGGTTGGGAGGTGGTAGCCCTCCAGGAAGTCCAACCCTCTGCATCAGACAATATAGTGACGGATTCAGTACTGTCATTACAGTTTGAGAATTCCACACTACACACATACAACAGGAACTACCAGGAAAATAGTCAACAGACATCCCATTAAAATATCATAAATGTAACCACAGCTATTAATTACTGTGCATACAGGGTGTCATGTAAATTTTGTAAACTGAAAGAGAACCACACACTTTACTTATTCCTTTTACATTAAGTAATAATCAACCATTTGTTAAAATGTGTGTCCCAACACCCAACCCAAGTACCCTAATTTCCCCAGGGTCTTTTAACCCAATGTTGGCCAGCTTTTTTCGGCAGCAGTGTGATCTGCCAAATGGTTATATCCTTATGGGCCACATCTGTAGGATGCCACTAGCGTCATTGGTGTTACGCCGCCATGGCATCACTGTAGATGCCACCCGCGAACAAGGGGTTAAGCTTGCAGGATGAAACTGGACTCTTAACATGGATGAAACTGATTGGAATGCAAACTCAGTGATTAATAATTTAAAATGAATATGAATATCCCATTCTTTCTAATGATGTGAAATGAATATGAATATCCCATTCTTTCTAATGATGTGAAATATATGCTATGAGGATTTTCTGTAATAAATTTTATTATAAACCCCTTCCCAACCTGCTTTAAGTTTCCAGACTAACTGCCTGGATAAATGCGTTATGAACAGTCTTTGACTAGTAAGTTTGTGATCGTTATTTTGAGGACTAGCAATACACTTACAAATATACATTGTAGGATTCAAAAGAAGATAAAAATACAAAATACTCTATGCTATAATGTTCAATGACCTTGACTTCCAACAACCAATTTCACAAGAAAAACACGAAGAACACTCCACCTTATCCTTCTTAAACGGAATAATTGCACACTGGCCATCATGAGGCGCCTTTCGCTTCAGGTAGAAACACTTCCTCGCCTCCATTCCTTACAACAGAGGAGAGTCTCCCGCAAAGGCTCGTATTTTAAAGCTCAGAATCCACGAATTCAAACGGGTTTGTTGTGGTTCAGCTTCGGGGGACTACAGGACTAAACCCCTTTCGCGTTCCTCTCCTGTGGGATACGTGACTAAGAGATTGTTGATGATTTTTGTTGTTCTAAGGCAGTAGTTCTTAGCAATATTAGAGTCTACTAATTCAGAATCTGATGACGTAAGTCGACGGACCCCCTTCCCCGGAAATATTAATCTAAACATTATTTTGTATGTGATATTCATAATGTTTACAATGTAAATTCTAATTTTGATCTGATCTCACGGACGAACTGAAACCCATGCATGGAGCCTCAGTTCTACAGGAAGTTGTTATTTATGTTACTGCCATTATTGTCATAATCATTATCGTTATTACTTCTACATTTATTGTCATTATCATAATTACCATCATTAAGGTAATCTCTTTTATCATTGTCATTATCATTATCATTATCAATGTTGTTATTAAAATTATCATCATCATTATTAATGTTGTTATTAAAATTATCATTATCATTATCATCATTATTATAATCATCATTATCAATATTATTATCATCTATATTATTATTTCTGTTTTATTGTTATTATTATTATTATTATAAATATTATCATTATTGATATTGTTGTTATTATAATCATTATTATTATTAACATTATTATTATTACTATTATTATTAAAATCATCATCATCGTCATCATTATTATCATTATAAACATATAGATATAGGTAGATAGATGGATAGATGCATATATATAAGATATATATACATACTTGTATATACATACATACACATATATGTATGTATATGTGTATATGTATGTATATATATACATATATATGTGTGTATACTCACACACACACACACACACACACACACACACACACACACACACACACACACACACACACACACACACACACATATATATATATATATATATATACATAATTCAAAATTAATTGCTCCTTGATTTTACTGACCGATTATTTCCAAATACACTATGCCAAGTTTCTGACGCCACTAGGCTATGTGCATCAAAACAGCTACATGAGAGCCAATTAAAAGTTAGTACATCTGCGTGACAGAATACTATTTTTCAATTTGATAATTTTATTTCCTCTCCTGCAAGTGCAATGACTCATTAAATATGTAGTGACTAAGCTGCAGTTTACATGTGATTTCAGCGGAAGCGTGTCGGCAGTGACGAGTCCTGTGGTTTACTGACTGAGGGTAAGATTGATAAAGCATTTGCTTTTGTCAAGATTATTATTTATACTTGCTTGATGTTTGATTCATCTATTCACACAGAAATACAACTTAATTTGTGTCTGTTATAATTAACGATTAGTTTTCTTACTGCAAGAGTTGCGCTCGACACCGCATGCCGCAACCCGCTCGCTTTCCCATTCTGAGAATCCATTTATCAGTGCACTAGTGGCCGCTTGCCCTTTCTCCCGCATCTTTGATATATCTTCACATATATTTTTTTTTCATTCACGTTTCTGGGGAGTGTATTGTATATTTCGTTCGGTATGTAATTTACTCCTTTTCTATTTTACTGATTTTTAATTTTTTTTTTTTTAATATGTTATTATCTTTATTGCGTTTTGTAATTGCAGAGATGTACGATCGTGACGTCACGACATGCGTGTAACCCTATTCCCTGCGAAATATACAGTCGGTCCCCAAACTTATACTCCGTCTGATACTCCAGGAAGACAAAAGTTACACGTGTGGCCTGACAGTTGCCATGTTTTTCATTAATTAGGAGTTGGACGAACTTAATATATGATGATACAGCTGTCCCTCGCTATAACGCGGTTCGCCTTTCGCGGCCTCGCGTTTTTTCGCGGATTATTATTTTTTTTTTTGCATTTTTTCATGCTTTTTATACAGTGTATCAAAGCACATTCTGTTCTGCGTCCTGATTGGCTAAGGAACTGTGGACCATTGTCAATCAATCTCCGCGCCGTGTCTATTGTACAGTACACGCTTGCCTTGCGTTCAGCTTGCCAAATTTACATAAATGTTCGATCGCTAGCAGTGTGACTCTGAAGTGCTGTATGTCTGAACGTTTTCTCCCCGACACAACCACAATGTCGCCGAAACGTTCTGCACCGACAAAGGCTTCTGCGGTCTCACCCAAGAGGCAAAGGAATATGCTAACCATCGCACGAAAAGTTGAACTGAAGGAAGGTAAAAGTTACGCGGCTGTTGGGCGCAATTACGGAATAAATGAGTCTTCGGTTCGTTACATAAAGAAGAAAAAAAATAACATAAGAACGACAGCAACAATATATTTTAACAAGGATGCAAAAAGGGTTGTAACTGCCCGCAACAAGACCATCGTAAGGATGGAGTCTGCTTTAGCTTTGTGGATCAGTGACTGCAGAAAAAAGAACACTACACTGGATACCAACATCATCCGCACAAAAGCTAAAAAGCTTTATGAAACCTTTGCTGAGAGAGATGACATTCATGACAGCGAGAAGCAGGATGATGCGGAACCCGGGCCATCAACGAGTGATGTCCACGCAGTACCTGGCCCATTTAATGCCAGCAAGGGCTGGTTTGACAAATTTCAGAAACGCTTTGGACTTAAAAGTGTTTCTCTGCACGGAGAGGCCGCCTCTGCGGACACCGCTGGAGCAGAGGAATACGTAAACAACAAATTTAAAGCGATCATCGAGGAAGGGGGATATAAGCCCGAACAAGTTTTTAATATGGATAAATATGGTTATTATTGTTGTCCTCACATTCCCGCATGTATAATTAATGTTTATTTTTAGCAAATTCACAAAATTATCTACACACCTACGCTCATACGAGAGACACGCACGTTTAGAATTAAGTTCAGGCCCATCTGCCTCTGTCTTCGAAGCATGCTTACCCAAAGATATGTTTTTTTTTGTCCAGACATTTTTTTTTCTCTACAATATAATGGTACTCTACTGAACGCTAATCCTGACAAACCCAGAGTAATTAACACCTCACTTGACCGGTTACCCTTCTTGTGACAAATTGTTCTTATTTCGCACTCCTTTTTTCAGGCATCTTGGTTAGGTGAATGACAAACATATTAACCTCCTTCTTAGCCCTTTTTACTGGCCTAGTACACTTACATTTCAGCCTCTCTAGCACGCAGCGATCCTAGCGACCATCGGATCACCAGGAACCATCTGCATGATGCCGGGCAGAACCATGTCCTCGCTCATTGTGTGGAAGGTTAGGAATCTTCCATGAGTGTTAGAAAAGAAAGGAAAATCACGGGTGCAGGGCACAGGTGGAAAAAAAAACGTGATGGCGGGACATCGTACGTCTATGATCAAGTGATGACGTTGCTTGTGAGGAAGTGACCGGGAGGCTGACCCCGGGTCGCTCTCCCCCTTGTCCGAGGGACGTGATGCAGGAGAGATCTACGGTGTAACCATAGCCCGTGTATTTTTGGTAGTTATTTTGGTAAGCAGGGCTTGTCAATTATAATTATCAAGTTTTTAAAGAACGTTCCATTTGAATATAGATTTAATGTATTTATTTTGAATATAGATTTGATGTATTTATTTTAAATATATATTTAAGGTATTTATTTTGAATATAGATTTGATGTATTTATTTTGAATATAGATTTAATGTATTTATTTTGAATATAGATTTAATATATTCATTTTAAATATAGATTTAACGTATTTATTTGGAATATAGATTTAATGTATTTATTTTGATTGTAGATTCAATGTATTTAATTTGAATAGAGGTTTAATGTATCGTCATGTAAAATTAAGAATAGTAAAAAAACAGGAAATTTGAACATTACTTAATCCGTTCAATTCAGAAATTATGACTGATATTTTTTAAATGATTCACTTAAAGGCAGTATGTTTTTCCTGTTTTTTTCTAATAAAACAATGGTGGTAGCGGCGATCATATTTCAATAGAAATTTGATATGCTTTTGATTCATCTAGGTTTCGATAATTGGACTGCAGGTTTCCCTCGTTCACTGCACGCTTACACAGCGCTAGTGTACTTAAGCCACAGAAGCTGGAACTGAGACCAGCATTCCCTGATCATCTAGCAGACCACGACAACAGCAGCAACAACGCAAGGACTAGATAACCTCCCGTTTCCCCTGTTGATCTGCACATCACCTTCAGCAGCCAGCCATACCTGTAAGCACTCGCACCTACAAAATCACTCCATAAAGAGATGTAGAACAGTTCAAGTGGAGAATCCATCCATCTACTACGCTGGTGATCCACGGAGTGATATGTCATGGTATTTCACTCGCTCTCCTAGCTCACTCTCTGGAGGGGTAGTACCTGTAGCAGCACGATCCTTCAACCTGAAGTTCAGCATACTTCCCAGGTTGGGTCACACCACGTCAACAGCCATACCCCCTCGTTCCTTGCACACTTACATATCGCTAGTGTACGTAAGCCGCAGCCTCCGGGCTAGTACAGTGGTAACGTGCCGGCCTCTCATCCGAGGGGTCGGCGGTTCGCGTCCCGCCCAGGCGCGAGAAGCGTAATTGTCGCCTGGAGGTTACTGCTGTGGCTGGGCACCACGGCGGGTAAGGACTAAGGCGAGTCAGCACCAGCTGACACACGTTAGCGAGTCGACATTAGTCGACACAGGCCGGGCTCCCCTCATTGGCATAGCCCGGGCGAGGCTCAGCTTCTCATATCGGACTTATCCTTTTAAGCCGCAGATATCAGAACTGAGATCGAAAACCCGGGCGAAGCTAGAACTTCGCAAATCATGAAGAAGAAGAACTGAGATCATTCCAGCCACAGGATCCACCTTGGAAGGACACTCCTCTCTTCTCTCCCTGTAGTGAATCACCCTTACGTGGCTGATACAGAGCGATGGGAGGATCGTACCAGAAAAGGCGTTCGACCGGGCGCAGCGGGTGTAGCTAAGCCAAACAACAGGAAGAGAGCTACAATGACCTCTCGGGCTCGGGGTTTTTGCTGGGGAGGTTTAAAGAGATGTACTGGACCCGCCCCCCGGCAAATTCGGCCTTGGCTCTTACGTGTTACCCTGGCTCTTCTGCGTCCACCCTACGTTGCTGCCGCGATGCTATTTGCTTTCATTTAGCTTCGTGCCCTTTCCTTTTCTTTACGGATTTTTCTGCATTAGGATAACTCTCTGTGTACCTTTTTGTGAACTGGACCCCATCTTCGGGCGCGTGCTCGGATGTGGGCAGACCTTTACCTCTTATTGGGGAGGGTGTGTCTGGGGGGCCTTAGTGTGCCTGAGTTACGGTGTGCAAAGAGTTGCCATTCTATTTGCTAGGGACTGGTATGGCAGACCATCTGATGACTGCCTCTCTAGTTTTTTCGCATAGGAATAAATAGGCCCTCAGCCTGTTTCTGTCTAAATAGCTGCTGCTAGAGAGAACACCGCCTTCCCGTCCCGCCACAGGAACCGCCTCGAGAGTTAGCTTCTCTCCCTCACTGTGGTGAATTAGTCTTTAGGTGGCTGTTTCTGAGGGATGAAGAAACTTCCTTGAACAGGTGCAGGACTCCTCTTCCCTTACTGAGGTGAAGAGGGATTCACTTTGAAAAGGTACAGGTCCTCTCCTTCCTCAATGAGGTGAAATAACCTTTGGGTGGTTATTTCAGAGGGATGAAAGGAACCTCCTGGAAAAAGTACAAGAGCTCCCTCACTGAGGTGAAGCAACCTTTGGGTGGCTGCTTTAAAGGGATGAACAAAAGAGTTCCAAACATTGATGTCCTTTAGGTGGAAGGGCATCCCCTCTGGTCTCTCCCTAGGGGTTTACACCTACCCACACGTTTGCCGTGCGTGGCAGCCTTGTGCGCTGTTGAGACGGGAGTCCTGGAGGTTGAGCGATGCCGTGAATGAGTATGCCCTGCGGCTAGCAACACACCTCTTTGGTCCTCTATTCCAGCAAGTCAGGCGGCCTGATCCTGGCCCAGTCAGGCCAATCAACTGGTTTCCCTTCAACCTAGGGTCAAGCAGTCATGGCGCCATTGGCACTCACAATGGTCCATGAGCGCCGTTACAATGGCTATTGGCTGCATATATCCTCTCGTCATCCCTGTACCTATTAGACACTGGCTCTAACATTCACCTTCCCCTTGTTGGACTCCGTGGTGGGTGGGGGTGCGAGAAGATGAAGCACTGTCCTAATATATGGAAAAATTAAACCAAAACCCCCCACAGACAGATCCAAATGTTGACGAACCATGCAAGGCCTAGACCACGGCAGCCACCCTGAAGCCATATGTGCCCATGCACAGGATGACACTGTCACGCCTACTGCCAAGTTGGAGAAGGCAGAAAAAACATCCAAAACCAATATGTCTATCCATCAGATCATCCAACAGATGGATTCTCGTGCTGGCCTCTCCAGGCCTGCAGCCAAGCCAGGGAGGCTCCTGAGTTCTCCTCAGACTGACTGAGATGGGAGCACAAGCTGAACCAGCCAAATCAGCTGCTGCCCCCATGAGCAAGCCCCAAAACCGAAAGGGCGGGTTGAAACGTCCGAGCCTAGACCCCCTAAGCGTTTCCCCCACTTCAAAGTGACAGCTTAAACCGAAAGCTTCAACAATGCCTATCAACTGGTCAGGGCATTGGAGATACAGCAAAAAATCCGGTTGTCGATCCGGGTAGCTAGAGATCAGGGCATGATCATTATGCTCAAAGATCAAGCTACCTTGAATTTCCTCCAGTAAACGAAGTAGCTAAAAGATGGGAGGAAAGTGAGCCTCTCACCACTGAATCCCGAGGATAAGAGAGACAAGATGGTGCTACTTGGCTTCACAGTCTTATATGATGTGGAGCTGATCACATCACACCCACAGGTCGTGGAGGCTTCCCGAATGTCGAAGGGGAAGATTCCAACCAGGCATGTCCTGGTGACCATGAAAGATGCCCCAACCACCACTCTAGATCTGGGTAACTGGGGCACCTACAACCTTCGAACATATGTACCTGAGCCACTTCGGTGTTTCAAGTGCCAGAAATACGGTTACCACCAGGCTAGCTGCACAGCCAAGCTTAAATGCGGTGTCTGTAGCAAGGCACACAACACTGAGGTGTGCCTTAAGGCATACAAAGAAGAAAAGAGTGACACAACATGCATCATGCCTGGAGCCTGTCTTGCTCTGTCAAGAAAGAGGCGGCCCTCAGACGACAAGAGGTTGCTAAAAAGTGACCAGACTTTGTTCCTGCTCCCATAGGCACCCATGTCTGGGGAAAGAACAAAAGTGAAAAGGCCCCCCGACCTCCTAAGAGGAAGGAAGCCGCCCCCCTGCCGACACCGGATGTCTCCAACAAAAAGGAGTTTCCGGCCATGCAAAAAGTGCAGAAAAAGAACCAAAGGAATAATGGTTCAAAGAGCACTACAAAACCCTCCCCAAGAGCTGATCATCTCCTCTTTGATGAGTTCGCATCGGAACTGAGATCAGGATTCCCCGATCCTCCAGACGGTACACAACAGCAGCAGCAACACAAGGACTGCCCAGTCCTTAGCCGACTGGGAAACCTTCAGTCAAAACATTTTAATGAATTATAACATACATTGTTCATCGTAAGTGGAAGTTGCATGAGTTTTTGGGTGAGCTTCGTATTCGCAGACAACCAATCTCAGACAACCGGATAATTTCAGTAATCACGGGCATTTACTTGTCTTACTGCCTGAATTATATCAGCAAATGAAGGTACACCTTTTCTTTGTTGTTTTTGAGATTTTGTATGAAGAAACATACGATGCGATTCGTATTTAATGAAATATGAATATCTGTCTGAGGCGTACGAGTAATACTTTACAGAGTATCGTGCTCTGATTGTCTGGCCGGAGTGTATCACGTTGTATCAAGATAGTGGCAAACAAACTAATACATTACGAAAAGATGCTTCAACAGGTTCCAACAAAGTGCGTGTAAAGAGCAAACCTGTATCAAAGCGTTAGGGGTTTCGGAAATGCTACAAAAAGGCCTTATGTGAACCTGGAGCTTGTTAAGATGCAAAACTTCAAGCAGTGTACTTATCTTCCAAATCAAGAACAATGTATGTAACAAGTAAAATAAAAAAAAATGGTTTGCCTGAATCTAAAATATACATTTGAAAGTTTTCACAGCTTTGCAAAGACGAGTGGTGTGTACCTAGAAAGTATATTTGTAAATAACAGACGCAGAGTTGTCATGTTCTTTTTCTTCATTTAAGGCTCCCATGTTTTGCTTCTAATTAAAATCATAACATATTAAGTTGTTAATTGTTTGGTATTGTGTTTATTTTAAGTAAAATAATGAAAAGTAACTGATGTTTTCAAAACCTTATATGTCAACACATATTTCATGATCCCTTGTTCCTTGCTATCTATTTTATTGCCTCCATCCTTCCTTTTTTCTCTCCACCTTCGATTTCAAATTTTAAGGGTAAGAAAGATAGCCACAAGATCATGCTACAATTTTACCAAATCAAAAATGCCAAATAATCAATTTCCGCTTTCAGCAAAATGTTGAAAAATGCAAATTAATAAAAGAAAACCAATGGAGGTTGGGCGTTGCTTATTCTTCTATATTGTCGAAGCACCGGTTGACGTTCCCGTTGTAACATCGGTTGGGGTCCCCGTTGGGGCACTTGTTGTAGGTCCACCTGTTATAGGCGCACCTGTTGTTGGAGCATCCGTTGTCAGTACACCTGTTGGAGCACTTGTAGGTCCAAATGTTATAGGCGCATCTGTTGTTGGAGCATCCGTTGTCAGTACACCTGTTGGAGCACTTGTTGTAGGTCCATCTGTTATAGGTATACCTGTTGTTGGAACATCCGTTGTCAGTACATCTGTTGGAGTAATTGTTGTTGGAGCATCCGTTGTCGGTGCATCTGTTGGAGCATTTGTTGTAGGCGCATCTGTTGTTGGAGCATCCGTTGTCAGTACATCTGTTGAAGCATCTGTTGTTGGAGCATCCGTTGTCGGTACATCTGTTGAAGCATCTGTTGTTGGAGCATCCGTTGTCGGTACATCTGTTGAAGCATCTGTTGTTGGAGCATCCGTTGTCGGTACATCTGTTGAAGCATCTGTTGTTGGAGCATCCGTTGTCGGTACATCTGTTGAAGCATCTGTTGTTGGAGCATCCGTTGTCGGTACATCTGTTGAAGCATCTGTTGTTGGAGCATCCGTTGTCGGTACATCTGTTGAAGCATCTGTTGTTGGAGCATCCGTTGTCGGTACATCTGTTGAAGCATCTGTTGTTGGAGCATCCGTTGTGGGTACATTTGCTGTTGATGTATCTATTGTTGGAGCATTTGTTGTCGGTCCATCGGTTGGTGCATTTCCTGGTGTTGCTGTTGTTGCAGAAGTTGGAGCATTTGTAGTTGGGACATCTGTTGTTGGAGCACCTGTCGTCGGTGCGTCGGTTGTTGGAGCATTTGTTGGTGGTGGTGTTGGAGCCGCTGTTGATGGTGCATTTGTTGGAGCCGCTGTTGTTGTTGCAGGTGTTGGAGCCACTGTTGGCGGTGCAGTTGTTGGAGCCGCTGTTGGCGGTCTAGTTGTTGGAGCCGCTGTTGGCGGTGCAGTTGTTGGAGCCGCTGTTGGCGGTGCAGTTGTAGGTGCAGGTGTTGGAGCCGCTGTTGGCGGTGCAGGTGTTGGGGCTGATGTTGATGGAGCAGGTGTTGGAGCCACTGTTGGCGGTGCAGGTGTTGGAGCTGTTGTTGGTGCAGGTGTTGGAGCCGCTGTTGGCGGTGCAGGTGTTGGGGCTGATGTTGATGGAGCAGGTGTTGGAGCCGCTGTTTGCGGTGCAGGTGTTGGGGCTAATGTTGATGGAGCAGGTGTTGGAGCAACTGTTGGTGGAGCAGGTGTTGGAGCTGTTGTAGGTGCAGGTGTTGGAGCCACTGTTGGTGGAGCAGGTGTTGGAGCTGTTGTAGGTGCAGGTGTTGGAGCCACTGTTGGTGGAGCAGGTGTTGGAGCTGTTGTTGGTGCAGGTGTTGGAGCCACTGTTGGCGGTGCAGGTGTTGGGGCTGATGTTGATGGAGCAGGTGTTGGAGCAACTGTTGGTGGAGCAGGTGTTGGAGCTGTTGTTGGTGCAGGTGTTGGAGCCACTGTTGGTGGTGCAGGTGTTGGGGCTGCTGTAGTTGGTGCAGGTGTTGGAGCTGTTGTAGGTGCAGGTGTTGGAGCCACTGTTGGTGGTGCAGGTGTTGGGGCTGATGTTGATGGAGCAGGTGTTGGAGCAACTGTTGGTGGTGCGGGTGTTGGGACCGCTGTAGTTGGTGCAAGTGTTGAAACTCCTGTTGGTGATGCAGGTGACGGAGCTGTTGTTGGTGGTGCAGGCGTTGAGGCTGTGAATTGTAAGGGTTATTACTTGGTCTTTATAGTACTATTATTACAATGGTTAATTTTACAGCTATGATTTCCGTTGCTGTTCCTGGTATCCTCATTGTTATTTTTTGTTTTGTTTTCTTTTGATTTTTGTTGTTGATGGTATTATTGCTCTCTCTATATGCAAATATTGCTATCGTGGATCTATAACGATTCATTAGTATCATCATCAGCAGTAGGCTTGTGAGATACATTTGCAAAGATGAGGATGAAGGGAAATATGAACAGTAAAAGGCCTGCACCGATATGCACAAAAGGTCATAGCATTTTCTTATACAGTTTTAAAGATTGTCCTGTAAACAGTCTCTGGCTCTAAAATTGTCCTACAGTTTGTCTTGCTTTGCCAGAGATTATTATCCTTGGCGATTTCATCTAAAGGCATTCTTGCCACATATCAAATCTAATTTTTTCATACAAATTTATCGTTCCCTACATTTTGATATAAATAATTTTGGTTCAGTGGTACCCTTTTTCTTTCTTTCTTTCTTTCTTTTTACCAATTATATAATTTACTAAAACGTTAAATGTTCTAAATATAGTATTAACTTAAATGTATATTCCCCAGTTTCACTGCCTCGGCCATTGTTATCTACTGTCCCCTGTTCGGTTTAAAGATCGTCCTACGCGCGTGAGATAGCTCTAAACATGTCTCACACAAGCATTCCTGGACAAAATTACGGAGTGAAAGACCTGGAGATTTCGAAACTTTTGACCCTCCTTTAAACTTGTGTAAAGTAGGTATATCTGTTAGAAAATGTGAAACAAAAACTCACCTGGCTTGCAACAAGCGCATTTCTTGCCCTTGCAACCACCTGCAATCACTCCATGCTCGCAGTTCTTCTTGTAGGTGACGCACTCTCCTCCTGCTTCTTTGCATGAATCTTTTTCCCTGCATTTCTTGGCGCAACAAACACATGTTTTACCTTTGCATCCTCCGTCTATCTCACGTTGATTGGAACCACATTTCTTCTTACAAGAGCCTTTGAATTTATCACATTTATTTTTATTTTTCGCGGCACATTTATCTGGCGGTAGAAAGAACATGCGTGTTATACATCAGGGCAGTAAGCATACAACAGCATGTCGGTTACAAATATATAAAGAATTACCTCGATAAAAGTAATTATATTTGTGATACTTACTTTTGTCACAGCAAACACAAGGGTTCGATTTTTTGCAAAATGTCTTTATGACACTATTTGGATTGCAATTTTCGTCGCATTTTCCACCACGTTTTCTGCATTTCTTCTTCCTGTTCTTGCATCTCTTCCTCTTTTCTTGAACTTTGCTATCGTTCATGGCAGTTTTCGGTTTGATCTTTGGTTCTGAAACGAAAACCATTAGATGATCGTACTGTATTCAAATTTATTACGGTCATTACAGAATTACTTTTGGAAGTAGATGTAGATGGCAGTGTGTATTTTAGTTCATGTACATTTGAGTCTCAATATACGCCTATCCTTGTGTATTTCTGCCCGTGACCACAATACCATATCTTGAGCCTTTTTAGCAAGATGTTATGCATTGCGAAAAGGTGAAATATAGGTCTGGAGATTTATATTGCGTGTTTTATATTTCTCGTGTACAGTAATGATTCTGCATAACAGGTCAATGATTGAACATTATTGAACATTTGTGATCTTGTGAGTGTGGTCTGGTAACTTCAGATATTGTTATTAATATATTAGGGTATGATTTATGATATGGGTTTATATTTTCATTATACCGAACTTTTGCAATTATATTACAGATATATTCCTCTTTATTAGCTTCTCGTGTAAAATAATGACATTTTTTTAGCATTTTGTTGACTGCTCGTTTCAGTTCCTCCGGTATAAATAAGCATAATCATATCTTTGAACAACCGTGGAAGCAAATCTCCGTCCTTATTTCTACTCTACCTTCATGTCCCAGGTTATTCTACCCCTAAAAACTTCATTAATCACCTCTTACCCTCTCTTGTTCCATATCAAAAACACAGTAATCTATTTCCACCATCCTTTGAAATAAAATCGAACCCCTCCACCCCATCACGCAAATATATAAAGTAGCCCCAGTCATAGATATGAATGTATTTATGGGCACATGTATCTGTGTTCTTTCGTGTGTGTGTGTTTCCGTATATACACAAAGTCGACGCTTCTAAGCATGACTCACCTTTGGACTTGCAACACTTGCAGTTGCCTGGGCAGTCCTCCTCCAACAGCTGTCCCTTGCAGGACTTCCGACACTTTCCTCCAGCCTTGGTGCAACTGTCGCTGGCTTTACAGCCTTCAAGTTTTGCTTGCTTCGTGGGTTTGGTACTTTTCCTACCTATAATTATAAATAAAAATTATGTTTAGTTTGTTTGTGAAATTTATTTCTGGCTCGTTTCGTTCAGTTTACTTTGGTTTATATAGTACTTATAGATTTGTATATGTCTGATAAATACGGTACATACATATACTGGATATATAACAAAATAGCTACACATGTACATTCATGTACATGTGTGTTCTGTGTTCTTGACTCACCTTTGGACTTGCAGCACTTGCAGTTGCCTAGACAGTCCTCCTCCAACGGCTGTCCCTTGCACGACTTCCGACACTTTCCTCCAGCCTTGGTGCAACTGTCGCTGGCTTTACAGCCTTCAGGTTTTGCTTGCTTCGTGGGTTTGATGCTTTTCTCCCCTGTATTTATTATCTTTTATTTATTTATTGAAAATTAGGAAAATATGTACTCTGTTAATGATACCTTCCCATTTATTTATTTGCGGTTCATTAAGATGAGTGAACAAACATGACGCCCGTGTACACATACAAGTTGGGTTCCAGTAATCACATGAGCATCATATAT
>NC_061827.1:18100352-18102852 GCF_019202785.1 Penaeus chinensis | reverse complement strand
CGTTTTCTTCTAACAGCAGTATTGCAATTATAATAGTTTAAAAAATAGATTTCAAAACCAAACTGCCGTTTACTTTTTATTCTAGGTTCTACATCACTGGAAACATAATACACGTATTATGCAATAAAATTAACAAGTTTGTACAATTAATGGCTCTCTTAATAACTCCAAAAGATGAAGAAAAAAAATAAAATAAAATGATAGCATCAAAAGATCCCCTTGGCCTCTGGCAAAAGATGCTTTGTGCTCCGCCAAAGGCTAACAACTCACCACCTAGAAAACTCTTGCAAGAAAAAGCTTGGACTTTTTTTCTATGGCAATAACTCTCCAGGGAGATGCATTAGCATAATATTTTCAGCATATATCTGCTTGGGGATTATTGGTATATGCTTTGTCGATCACCGAAGTTACTGAATGTACACTCTTTACCTTTTAACCGAGTTGTTTTTCAGTTGACCTAGTTAATTTACTCAAAAGTAAATGTCAATTTTCTGATTTCTGTACTAATGACCACAAAAGTAAACTTTATTGGTCATGACTTATTTTCAATACATATGGAATTCAAATTGCTTTTATGTAGAGGATGGTATGGTATAATATATATTTCTTACAATAAATTATTGTATCACATGAAATAACTGTTATTACACTTCATTTAGTTCATTGATTTTTAAAGCACTTCAGTAGAGATAAATATAAAGTCAGGTCAGTATTATTCAGAATTGTTATGGAATTACTATATAGGATAATGGCATGAAATATAAACTATTATAGGCCTATCCATGCTAAGCTAGAGAAGATAAATAGTTATTTGAAGAAAGAATGGATTTTGTGTAAGGAAAAAGGCCTCCCTTATAATCTGAAAGGTACTATATGTACTTATAATATTAGACTCCTGAAATATATCGAGATTAGGATTGTTTGCTTGCTTTTATGCATTTTTGTCAGTCAATGAGAGATCCCTGAGGTTTTGTAGTCAGAAGCAATTTTTATATTTTGTAATAACTTTCTCATGTTGATATTCTATATGAAGATTTTTATCATGAAATATTTGTGGAAAAGGAAATGCCAGTCAATAGCTGATATAAATACATGTGATGCCAATATGAGTCGAGTCAATATCTGACTTATGCTATTTTATAGTATGATTCGTTGAAATTACCTTTAGTTATATAGCTTATAGTCCCTGGATCTTGTTTCTTGTAGTTTTATTTCAGTTTTTTGAAGGTTTTCAAATGTTTGTCCTTTTCTTATTTCTGAAATGGATTTTATTATGTTGTTTGTGTCTTGGGTTTTGGTTGTGGAATTCTCTAATTCAAGAACTTTCTTTCGTACAAAGTCTGCAATTTCATTTCCTGCAATCCTTTTAAGTGCTGGGACCCACTGCATTGTGCAATTTTGGTTTGGTTTTGTCAAAGTGTAAATTTGATTTTTTTTTTTCTTTGGGGGGGGGGGGGAGGGAGGGGGTTGTGATTTTGTAGTATTGAGATTGCTAAGAGTGTATCTGAGAGTGAATTACTGTATTTGTTAGTTTATTCAGTTTTAAATAGTTCAACCCTTGATTTATTGAATACAATTCTGCTTCTATTTGTGCATTTTTAGGTAAGTCCCAAACTGTTATTTCATAAGAGAGAGGTCTTTTGTGAAATTATCCATAAACTTTGTTACTCATTTCGGAAAGATCATACCGTGGTGATATTGGAATTATGTTCTGAGCTTTATTTATATTCTTATTGATCTTTAGTTTTCTGCAAGTTTCAGTGACCATGAGTCCAGGAAATTTTATCTTTCTTGTGGTTGTATTCTCTGATGTTTTTTATTTTTTTATTTGTTCTTTTACAATTGTTTTTTTTTTTTTTTTTTTTTTTTTTTTTTTTTTTTTTTTTTTTTTTTTTTACTAACTATGTGCAAACTAATTAATTTGTTCTGTCTGTTATCGAGGGTGGATGTAAAGTATCCTGTTGGTATTCTCAGAGCTGTGTTTCGGATCGTTTCATTTTTCTATTTTGTAATTTTATTTTATTGTTTGTTTTTGTTTTTGTTCCGTATGTAACTAGTGCGTCTTCTATTTTTGGTTGCACATGAATATTATACAATTTTATTAAAGTTTCTCTCTTTACCGTGTCAAATACCTTTTCTAAGTCAGCGCATGCTACTGGAGCATACTAATTAACTTTGATAGCATTAGTTATGCTTATTTCTTTCGTTTTAGTGCATTCATTGTGGTGTAATTTGGTCTAAAGCCTGTTTTACTTCTGTTTAGCTTATTGCTTGTTTCAAATTTAGCCTTTTTGCTACTATATTTTTAAATATTTTAACCTGCATGATTTCGATTCTGATGGATTTTTTTTTTTTTTTTTTTTTTTTGATAGGATGAACTATAAGATTTTTAAGATCCTGTGGGTATTCTTCTCAGGTCCAACAAAAAAAATAATTTGTTTTATAACTATATCTAGGACTTCGGGGGGAGAATCTCTGTAAAACTCAAGTGTAATTTCAT
>NC_061827.1:18090352-18095352 GCF_019202785.1 Penaeus chinensis | reverse complement strand
ATGTTTGTGAGGGAGCGCCCGGCAGGCTGACCCCGTCTGTGGGACGCTGTTCAAAAGAGATCTACGGAGAAACCATGGCCAGGGTGTCTTTGGTGGTTATTTTGGTAAGCAGGGCTTGTCAGTTATCATTATCGAGTTTTTAAAGAACATTCCATTTGAATATAGATTAAAGTGTCTTTCAAGAGAATATAGACTTGCTGTAATTATAGTGTAAAATAAAAAATAGTAAAATATAGAAAACTTTAACTTTAGTATACTCAATCCCTTCATTACAGGAATTATCATTTTCATATTATTAAAACGATTAATTCACACGGAGGAGATCTGTTTTCCCTGTTTTCTAATAAAACAGCGGTGGTGACGGCGATTATATTTTAATAGAAATCTAATAATATTTTGATTTATTTAGATTTTCGATAGTGGCGGCAGCGGTGATTTCCATGCCTTGTCCTCTGTCAATTCCTACCTTGGGGATATTTATTTAGGAATAATTGTGTACATTTGACTCTTGAGTTTCAGGCGACGTCGGACGTGATTCCTGAGGTGTCCCATGCGCAGTGTATCCCATTTTTTGTTGTTGTTTTTTACATTTGTAGTTAAACTACAAATGTGGTCTTAAATTGCTTAAACGGACAGGGTACCTGTAATTATTAACTATAGTTATACATAATACATATATATATTTTGTATCATGTTCTTTTAGCAATAGTATAATTTCTATGTTTTTTTTATTGACAGTTTATATGTTGATTTGATATATTCCTTTACAGAGCTGGCAATACTTTTCAGGGCATATCAATGGCATCATATATTTTTTTGTGCTTAATTCACATCTTTCTCTTTACTAAGTAGAGTTTTTCACTGTAGTATGTTTATGAATATACGTTTTACTTGTCCGCTTGGGTTTGCAACATGTTCTAATGGGTTGCTTTAACTAATAGTACTTGCATTTTTTCTCATTCGTATAGTGAAGTGAAGTGAGAAGTAGTGATGCTTGTTGTTGGTGTGTGAGGGTAGGAGAGCAGGGCGGTAGAGGCGAGAGGTGCTAGGTCAGCATAGTCCAGCACCACGTAGACATAACAAGCCTTGTTTTCACCCGTCGTTCGCCTTCGTGTGATGACGTCTCATTATGACGTCATTAACCCCACTCCTGACGTCACGGTCCTCCCTACATGTGAGTCGCGTTAGGGCGGATGCCGACTGCGGAAATTTTCCCGGGGGAAATTGTCACGCGCCGACCTTGCCCGTCAGCGGGTTTGTGAGCTGGGGTTCCCGTCTGTTTCTTTTCCGCGAAATTTTCTTTACTCTCGCTGGGCGATGTGTATTATATGTTCATGTTTATATATATTTGGTATCATTGTATAATTGATATTAAGATTAATGGATAGTTCAAGGTATAGTAATTTGCTGAATAATTTTGTTGAAGATTTTATGTGTTTCGTAGTTAAATCTACCGTGACACCTAAATCTAGTGTTCTCTCTGATCTTGAGAAGGATCTTAATTTAGGTTAAGGACTCCGTAATTTAGTGGGCGATTGAGCGCGCTCTTGCATGCGGTGTTACCAGTGGTGAGGAGTTAGAAACAGTGTTGTTAAACTTCTCTTATGCCCTGTTAAAAAAGGTCGTGCAGGACCCTAAGCTTTATTCTATTGCTATTTTCGTACAAGGCTGGGTTTTTAACTGTACTGAGCGTAGTTACTTCACAGAAGGAAAGCGTGAGGAAAAGATGGCTGGGTTAGCCTCAGGAAAGGAAGAAAAAACAACGCCTAATCCAGGCGTAAGGGAAACCCAGGGGGCGTCCGGGGTGGCGGAGGATACTGCCCAAAGGGAAGCGGAGAAAAATCAGTTATCGACTACCCAGCCGTCTCTTGATCTCAGGCAAGAAGTCCTATAAATGAGGTAGAACACCGCCTTCCCTTTTATGAAAGGAAATGTCCAAAGACAAAGGGCGCCATGACAAATCTTGACGGATGGATAAAGCGAGTAGAAGATTTAACTCATGACGAAGTATGGAATGATGATGGGAAGATCCGCTTTGCACAACGACGTCTTAGAGGGGATGCGTTAGGAACATACGATGCATGGTATGCAAGAGCTAAAAGTTGCCCCTGATTTGCAGGATAAAGCAAGGGAATATAGTCAAGATAGTAGAGACGTTGTTAAGATCCTGTCCCTGGGGAATAGTGAAGGGATGCTGTTATTTGATGTTTATCTTGGGGATAAGTGCATTACAGCACTATTCGACACAGGAGCAGAAGTTTCCTTAGTACACAGTGAAGTGCTGAAAGAGCTAAGTATGCCTTATAAGCAGGTTAGGAAATCTGTTCATTGGGGGGATGGGTCTTTTCTAAATCACAGAGGGGAGATAGATCTCACTTCATTTGTGTTCTGGGTGGTAGATACCTTGGGTCTACCATGCCAGATGCTGATAGGAAATGATTTTACGGACACACATGGGGTTGTATATACATCATGCCCAACTTCCTTGTCCATTAACGGTCAGGATGTGAAGGATGACCGTAGGTCTGAAGGGACGCTGGAGGACCAAGACGGGGAAAGCTGCAGGCGCCCCTGTGAAGTTTTCCCGCCTGGGAGAGGTGCTCTAAATCTGAGGTTGCTATAGACAATAACAGGGTTATTAATGAGAAAATTACTTTAGTTAATAGTGGGGCTATAGATAAGGATGCTATAGACAATAACAGGGTTATTAATTAAAAAATTACTTTAGTTAATAGCAGGGCTATTAATAATATGATAATAGCAGATGAGGATGCCATAGACAATAACAGGGTTATTAATGTGAATATTACTTTAGGTAATGGCGGGGCTTTAAATGTGATTGCTATAGGGAATGGTAAAGTTATCAATAAGAATTATTTTTTAGATAATAGCGCGACTATATATGATGTTAGTATTGATAATAGCGGGGCTATTAATAAGAGGATTACATTAAATAATAGCGGGGCTATTGATGAGAAGGTGACAAGAGATAGTAGCGGGGCTACTGATGCTTTTCCAGTAGAGGATCTAATAGTAGATGCAGATTTGTGTGGATCTTTTTGTGTTTTAGTCAGGGATATTAGTATGAATGATTTAAATCAAATATGTAATTTATTCCTCGAAAGGATTTGGAGACAAGCTTAATGGAAGGCATAGTCACTCATATTCCGTCATCAAATAGTGTCACGAAGTGGTTTCAGATACTAGGGGAATAGAGTAGTAGAAATTGGGCAGAATACGATTGTGGGAGAACTCGCGAAATTAGTAGACATATCTCCTGGTGAAGCCAGAGGACAGGTAGTAGCAAGTGTTAAGAGCAACAGAAATAAACCTTGTAGATTATTAGAGTAAAAAGACAAAATATTTGAACGAGGTTCAGAAGAGCACGGGGTGCTGGTAGACTTGGTTTTGGATTTCCCAAAGGTTGTTAGTCTAGATGAGGATCCTTTACCTATTTCGAATGAATACTTCCACGAAATAAAGGTTCTGGGTCCTCCAGTTTACAAGAAACCCTATCCTATCCCGTTGAAATACAGAGACAAGATTGGGACTCAGATTGACTCTATGTTGAGGGAAGAGATTATACAACCCCTCACGTTCAACCTGCTTACCATAGGGTGATAAAAGTCGCTAAAGCATCGGGACCCTCATTTTCCGTATATTTTATTTTCAAAGGACACAGCTCCTTGGTATAATGTGGAAGATCATTTGAAAGAGACAAGAGTCATGAGCTCAAAGATTTTTAAAAGATGCAAAGAACATATTGAAGAAGATATCCAGAGAAAGCCAAGGGATCGACCTTATGCCAAGCCTTCTCAAAACATAGGAGGCCGGGTATACCTCAAAGCTACTCCTAAGGTGGGGTTGAGCAAAAAGGTACAGCCATTATATTCTGGACCATATAGGGTAATAGAAAAAGTCAATGATGTTGTATTCAAAATTAAGAGAATTGCCGATGGGAAAGAATGCAAAGAACACGTAGATAGGTTGAAATTAGAACCGTCATTAGTAAGGGGCCAGGCCCATAATATAGATAAGGCATACCCAACAGAAGAAAAAAATTAAGAAGAATTTGAGGATGACAATAATTTGGATACTTTGGAAGATCCAGAGAAATATGAGGATTTGAGAAAAAAAGGAAAATATTGTGCATATTACTTACGAAGTAAGAAATAGAAGGATACAAGGAAAACAGATAAGATAATAACCAGAGGTTATATTTTAAAATATGCATACAGTAAATACAAAAACAATTTTAAACTAACCAGAGGGCTATTTGCCAAATAACGGGGCTCTTCTGAATTTGATGTATAAAAGTCTTAACATTTCAGATTGCGGGGATGACCACGGCCAGGATGGAGTCCGAAGACTCCCTTGCTTGTTCTGGACTGGTTTTCGTCACCTATTCTAAGGTAACTTATACATCGACAGTATAAATCGTTCCAGTCAAGATAAAACAGAAAGAGTTTTTAGATCCCTTTTTGAAGATTGGACAAAAGTTAAAAGAGACTGAGGATAGTTTAATAAAAAGCTTGGGTTATCAGAGATGAACTTTGCAGAGACAAATCGTAAGCCAGAAAAAAAAAAATGAAAGAATAGTTATTGCCGACACAATTGTCACAATAATTGACAATATGAGAAAGAATATAGACAATTATATGACAACAATTCGAGATATTTTTAGATCAGTTCATCAAGGCCGACAGAAGTGTTCTCTCTGGGAGGGACTTAATTTGGTTAGCAATGTTGCGGGATTGATAATGGGAGTGGTAACTAATCATCTTATAGATATGTTGCACAACCAAATCATGGAATCTGATAAGTTGGCACGAAGAGCTATTGAAATGGCTGGGGTCACCACTAGCCTGTTTGATACTGTCATTATTCGGGAGGATGAAATAGCGAGGGTACTGGAGATAATGGATGAAGCTATTGGGATCATAGATGTAGTGGTCACTGACTTGGGTCGGCGGTTGCAACTATTAGAGAAGATATTTTTG
>NC_061827.1:18057852-18080352 GCF_019202785.1 Penaeus chinensis | reverse complement strand
GGCTTGGGAGAGATACGTGAAATTCCATTGGGTAGTGGACTTCCATGTCTGAATATATGTATATATACAAATATACATTTATATATATATGTATAAATACACATACACAAATATGAACAAATAAATATGAATATATATGTGCGTATTCATATAAATGCATTTATATATTTATACATACATACGTATATATCTATAAATACATATATATTTTTTATATATATACATATATATTTATGTGTGTGCATATAAAACACACACACTCACATACATATCCGGGAGCTTTTAACATCTGGTCCCTGTAGCAGGATGAGCGTTTACCCCTAAAGCGGTTCGGAGGTGAGGTCGGTATGGGTTGGTACACCTACTACTTGTACGATGCCAAACTCGCATCGTACTGGGCAACTTCAGTGCGGTATCTGGCTGTATCGAGCTGGCTACGCGATGTCTGTCGGTTCCCATGGCTTGGGAGCCTCCTTCTCGGGGACTTTGCTAGGTTCCAGAGATTGAGGATTTCTTGCTCCTGCTATCAGTGCTCCAACCCGCATCACTAGACATGTTATTGCGATATGGGTACTGTGGACAAGAAGATCGACCGCATTCCTGTCAGCACTCACTGGAAGATCCTCTAGAACTGCAGGGTTTATCGGTGTGCCGAGTTCTGTGGCACCGACCATTGACTGGTTGTGGCTACCCTTCGGGTCCACTTCAAAGTTCCCCAACTTTCCATTGGCCATTCCAGGGTGTTACACTTGGACTGAGAAAGAATGAGTGTGCATATATATATATATATATATATATATATATATATATATATGCAAGTGTATATATATATATATATATATATATATGCAAGTGTATATATATATATATATATATATATATGCATGAATGTATATATATATGCATGTATGTATGTATATATATGTATATATATATATGCATATATATATATATATATATATATATATATATATGTATGTGTGTGTGTGAGTGTATAGAATGAAAAGTAGGACCAGGGCTGTGCTGAACATAAAAACATTATTAGATAAAAGAAACTGACTAAAACGTTCTTAAAATAAACAATAATAAATGGATAACATAATGTAACAAAAAAGAAAAGGACAAAAATATTGTGAAAAAACAAGACATGTATTCGAGGGCGAGACATACCTAAACAAGTGAGAACTGCTTGTTACGGTAAATGCATTACACTGTATCACTGGTGATACTGTTATTTATTTTTTTTTTATTTCATGGGTGAGACACTTAAATAGTTCATTCCCAAACCAGTGAAAGTAGTTTTTCTGTAAACCGTAGTAAAAAGGCGTCCGTTTTGTTTGGATACCTGTGTGTCAAGAAAGTGAAATATGTTTCCCTTTTCTGTTTCACACACACACACACACACACACACACACACACACACACACACACACACACACACACACACACACACACATACATGTATATATATGTATATATATATATATATGTATATATGTGTGTGTGTGTGTGTGTGTGTGTGTGTATTTGTGTGTTTGTGTGTGTGTGCGTGTGTGAGCGTGTGTGTGCGTGTGTGTGTGTAGAAAAGGTATGAAAGAGAATGAATATCTTCACAATACAAGAGGTGTATTTGACCGGTTTCGATTATATCTTCGTCAGAAGATATAATTCAGAAGATTTCTGACGAAGATATAATCGAAACCGGTCAAATACATCTCTTGTATTATGAAGATATTCTTTCTCTTCCATACCTTTTCTACATTTGTAATCATGAATACGTTTCATATATATGTGTGTGTAAAGATAGAATATATATATAATTATATTATATATATACACACTGTGTCTGTATATATATATATATATATATATATATATATATATATATATGTATGTGTGTGTGTGTGTGTGTGTGTGTGTTTGTGTGTGTGTGTGTTTGTTGGTTATGTCTAGGGTGGTCCACTCACTTTGCCACAGGAGATGTATTTTTGCTTTTATAAGAGACACAAAACACCTGAGATCTGTACGAATTATGGTAATGTCCAAATCGTCAGTTGACCCGGCTAATTTCTCAGCCTGTTCATTGCCATGGATACCAGAGTGGCCTGGTACCCATATTAGCTTGATTGATTTGTTGGCACCATGTAACTTACGAATGATATTACCCAGCAGTTCATTTCTAGTGGTTTCTAAGGATTCAATAGCTTTAAGTGAACTTAACGAATCTGAAAAAATAACTATTCTATCGTGGGTCGTCGATAGTGCAAAATCAATAGCGTTGTCAATGGCAAAAAGTTCGGCAATAAAGATCGATGTATGATTCGGCAGTCTGAACATTCAGTCGACCTTACACCCGCACCCACACACTCATCTGTCTTGGAGCCGTCGGTATATATATGAAAAAAAGATGTTTAACAAGGATCTCTCTGAACCTCTGCCGTACTTCCACCTCCGGCGCCATGGCCTTGGCTGATGGAAGCCAGGCTTCCATGATATAAAAAATGGGGGTTTCCCATGACGCAATGTTTGATTGAACGAGGGTATCGATGGTAAAGAGATCTATACCGACTTTCTCGACGAGGTCGTGGAGTCGCGTGGCAAAGGGCCTAGTGCCTCCATTGCCGTTAGGGTGGCTCAGATTGGAGCCACCTTTGCGGCATAGGTCAATGCTAACTGGCCGCATCTGAGTCGGAGCGAAGGTACTCCTGACTTCACCTGAAGCCGCTCGATCCGAGTGCACTTCAGGGGTCCAAGACACACACGTAAACAAGCATTCTGCACAGCATCCAATCCTTTCGAAGTCGAGTGTTATGCCGAGCCATGCACGATTGACCCATAGTCTACTTTAGACCTAACCAGGGCTTTATATATCATTAGCAAAGACTTTCTATCAGCTCCCCATTTATTACCAGCAATGCACTTTAATAAATTTAGTGCTTTTTGACATTTAATTTTTAACTGACCAATGTGGTCTTTCCAATTAAGTCTACAATCAAAGAGTAGACCAAGAATTCTAGCAGAATTTTGAATGGGTATTGAGTGGTTATCTAAAGTTAGTCTGATGTCTGCATTATTGCTGGAATGCCATAATGCACAATCATCGGCGTACAGTGAGTATTTAAGATTCCGAGGGGGAGCTGATAGGATGTCATTAATCATACATAGAAATAATGTTGGCGACAAGACACTTCCTTGTGGGACCCCGTTTGCCTAGACAAAAAGTGACATTGTCGGAAAAAAGTTTGACAGAGAAAGTTCTGCCAGAGATGAAATTTTGAATAAAACAGGGCAAGTTTCCACGTAATCCAAAAGCATAAAGTTTTCTGAGTAGGTCATATCGCCATGTCATGTCGTAGGCTTTTTCTATATCTAAAAATATTGAAATCAAATAATCTTTTTTGGCAATTGCCTCTTGAATATGACTGTCCAGCTTTACTAGTTGATCGAGTTTCCACGTAATCCAAAAGCATAAAGTTTTCTGAGTAGGTCATATCGCCATGTCATGTCGTAGGCTTTTTCTATATCTAAAAATATTGAAATCAAATAATCTTTTTTGGCAATTGCCTCTTGAATATGACTGTCCAGCTTTACTAGTTGATCGAGTTTCCACGTAATCCAAAAGCATAAAGTTTTCTGAGTAGGTCATATCGCCATGTCATGTCGTAGGCTTTTTCTATATCTAAAAATATTGAAATCAAATAATCTTTTTTGGCAATTGCCTCTTGAATATGACTGTCCAGCTTTACTAGTTGATCGAGAGTTTGGCGTCCCTTTCGTAAATTACTGGTATTTAAAAAAATTTAATAGCCTACTGTTAGTAATTCGTTCCATGACCTTGTATAAGCAACTTGTCAACGCAATTGGGCGGTAGGAGATGGCAGATCTGGGATTACCCCCTCCTTTCAATATGGAAATGATGTGGGCGAAGTGCCATGAATTTGGAAAAGGGTGGCTTTTCCAAATTTCATTGCACACTTCTAGCAACTTAATTATGGCATCATGATTAAGATGCTTTATCATCTCATATCGAATCTCACCAGGGCCTGGGGATGTTCCTCTGCAGGCCTCTAGGGCTCGGACAAGCTCATTCATTGTTAGGTCTTTATTGTAATTAAAGTCATCTCCTGTGACAAAGTGAATAGGTTGCAGCTTAGCGGCTTCCATGGTGGTCAGGAAGGCGGGATGGTAATTGCCTGAGCTGCTTGTATGAGAGAACTGCCTGGCGAGTGCATTAGCAATGTCTCTAGGTGAATCAAAATCAGTACCCTCGTGGATGATGTTATTAATTTTGAAAGATGTTTTTTCTTGATTTTATTGATAGTGGACCAAACCTCTGATATTTTGGTATTGCTGTTAATTGTAGATACAAAGCTCCACCAAGAGTCTCTTTTTGCTTGTCTTATTACTCTACGAGCCCTAGCTCTTGCTTGTTTGTAGTTGCAAAAGTTCTCAATTGTGATGTTGTTTTTGAAAAGCCTGTAAACCTATTTGCGTTGGCACAGCGCCCTGCGGCAATCTGGTGTCCACCATGGAACTCTATGCTTTATGCTATCTTTCGAAGTTTTAGGAATGGATAGCAATGCTGCTTCTAAAATCGAATTCTGAATATTGTTTACTTTATCATCAATGGTTTCTCTAACAAGTTCGAGCTTGACGCTCCTTGTGAAGGCGACCCAGTCTGCTCATTTTACGTTAAATTTAGGTGCTGAAGGCGTTCTCACTGTGTCGCATGAATATTCAATCAAAATAGGAAGATGATCGCTTCCCAACGAGTCGTCAATGGTGTGCCACAGGCACTTGGCTGCTATTGATGAAGAGACCAGTGATAAGTCAATAAAGCTCAAATTACCGGTATTATCGTCCACCCGCGTCGGACTACCATCGTTCAGAAGGACTAAATCAGTTTCATTAATCAACTTAACTACTTGCTCACCTCTACCATCCAACCGCAGGAAACCCCCTAACGTATGATGAGCATTAAAATCACCTAAAATTACTTTATTTTGTGGCAGACGTTCCTGAAGAGCAAAGAGCTCATCATAGATTATCACATTATCAAGTGGACAATAAATTGAACATATAGTCAGATACGTGCCATTAATTTTTACTTTGCATGCAACCAACTCCAAAGTAGAATCAATTGTCACTTCAGTAAAAGGGAGGCTTTGTTGGATGTACATTGCGACTTCGCGTTCACCCCTACCCTCACGATCCTTCCGGCATAAATGGTAGTTCCTCAGCAAAGCGACCTCGTCAGAGACGAGGTGTGTTAAATGTGTTTCTTGGAGAACTATAATATTGGGAACATAGGACAAGGCTAATAATTTAAGGTCATTTACTTTAGATCAAAGACTTCGACAGTTCCATTGTATAATGGTAGATGCGAAGATTACGTTTTATGGGGTTTGGAAGTGCCTTGTCTGCCAGTTTTAAGTTTCTTTTTATGGGAGGGAGGTGCCTCCTATCCCTCGCTTCCCGAGGACCTCTGTCGGGATGGTTTGGAGACAGAAGCCCCCATGTTCTGCACCTCCTGGCGAGGGAGACGACTGATTGCGATCTGCTTCTCTCTCGAGAAACCGATCGCGAGCCAGACGAAGTCCTCACAGGAGTAGCCCGGACGGGGAGGTGCGATCCGGACTGTGATTCGGTATCAGCTTCCTGAAGATGCTTATGCTGGGTTGAAGCAGCCATTTGATCGACCAATATAGTCAACTGATAAACTTTGATATTTAATTATATAACTGTTGGTTTCAATTCAGCGATTTCTTTATCTTTAGCTGCAAGCTGTTGCCTAACATTACTTGCACTAGGGGTGATGTTAATTACTGCTGCAGCATAGGAAGTATCGGGTTTGTGTGTCAAACTTTCCACTTTTCTCTTAGCTTCAGTATAATTAACTATATGCTTTCTCATATATGCTAATGCCTCAGTCTCCTTCTTCAGCATGCTGCACTCAGCAGATCCTGCCTGATGGGGACCTCCACATTTGGCACATTTGGAAATCTGGCTAGTACATGTGATGGTGTCATGGGCTTCAGCACATTTACGGCAAACAAATTTATTTGAGTCTTTATCAATAATGAGGTGTGTCCGAATTTTTGGCATCTATCACAATGGCTTTTGGACATAAGGTCTTACTTGGACACGTTCATATCCGACATTGACATACTCTGGGATTTTATTCAAAGCAAAGGTAAAAAAATACAGTCCAGTTTTCGTTCGCACATTCCCGTCCTTCTTGGTCATAGAATGAACGTCCACTACGTCTTGGTCCTTCATGTTCTCTAGAAATTCACTTTCTTCCATCAGCCTCAAATCCCTGTGAAAGATTACTCCTTAGGTATTTGGGCAAATAGGAATAGTTATTTTAACTCGAAGATCATGAATTTGCGTCAGCTTAAGTAAATCCTTAATATGGAAGTTGTATTGTACTTTAACAAGGAAGATTCCATCTCGTAATTTTTTGACAAAATCAAAATCGCCGTCCACTTGACCATCAAGGACCTTTTTGATGATAAAGGGGTTCACGTTCAAAAGCGTTTGATTTTCATTTACGCATTTTACATTTGCGAATCTTGCATTCTGGGTGGGGATTTTGAAATTTAGTCGTCTCGTCTTGTCATTAGTGGGGGTTCCGTTGTTCATAGTCGAAGTAGTCAAAGAGTGGTCATGAGTCGCCCCTCCTTCTTGAGGAGAAGGGGTAGCCGGGGTAGCATCCATCCTGGGTATCGGACCAGGTCCGACCCCTTTTCTCAAAATCGTAGTCCTGAAGGGACAAAAAACTTTTGGTATCAACCTCACAACAATAGCAAAGAGAGTAAGACAGTTTTCCGTCCTCTACCCCCTCAGTGGAAGCCTGGTTGCGTTCTCCAGTACCACAGAGGGATCGAGTTATGTGGAGGACACTTCCTTATCACCGAACGTGCCTAGGCGAAGGACGGTAATTCAATGCCCACTCCCCAAGCGAATACGGGAGTTCACGAGGAACTCCGGTAGGTTCAGGAAAGTCATGAAATAAAAAGGATTCAGGACAAAAGAAAAAGTGCGCCCAAAGGAGGTCCCAGACTACTGGGCCTCCCTACCCAGGGATCAAAGCCACAAGGGCTACCCTAGTGTAGAAGAGAGCTGCGGGTCTGAGGTGGGGTGCTGACTACGCCTACTGTGGCCTCGTACCACCTGCAAAAACAAGAGCACTGAAGGTGCTGGCAAAGCACTATAAGGATCTGTAATTACAGGATTTACTTTGTTTTAGTTACTTTAGAACTCAGAAGCAATAATATATATATATATATATATATGAATATATATAATATAAACATGTATATTGATATACATGTATATATGTAATCATATAAATATATATATATATATATATATATATATATGTATGTATATATGCATATATATAATATAAATATGTATATTGATATACATGTATATATGGATTCATATAGATATTATATATACATACATATATATATATATATATATGAAATATATATATGCAATATTTATACACACACACACACACACACACACACACACACACACACACACACACACACACACACACACACACACACACACACACACACACACACATATATATATACATATATATATATATGTATATATATATATATATATATATATATATATATATATCTGTATGTGTATAGTTATTCATATATAAAGATATATATCTATATAAAAATATTTATATATATGCATATATACATATATATACATATACACACACATATATATACATATATATTGTAGAATACAGCTATTAGTTTTTTTGGTACTGTGCATGCTTTGTTATGTAAGTTCTAAACCTTTTGATTTCTGAGGATTTATTTTCTGTGATTTGCTTAAGTATGTCATGAAGTTATTTCCGTTTTCTTTGAATCCAAAGGTTGTGCGAGAAACTATTTATTACCGAATAGAGTTTTCTAAAGGTTGGAAATGTGTTTTGACATGGAATTATAGGAGCCTGCATTGCTATAGAAATAAATTTTGTGTATACAAACGATGATTTAGAGTTTTGTATGACTCTGCCCTTTTGTAATGGCCGAGATATGAATGCTGAAGACATCGTGGCTGCTGAAATACAGGTGGTTATCAAGGGTACTTAATGGAATTCAACCACCTGCCTGTGCTCTACACAACTAATTCAACCACCTGCCTGTGCTCTACACAACTAATTCAACCACCTGCCTGTGCTCTACACAACTGTAGAGACTCTAGGCGTTCCTAGATAGTTGGAGTAACCCATGTTAACCGGTATGTTTCAAATATTTATACTTCAGTGTGTTGTGCTGCTAAACATGTGACCTGTTTGAGACTATCCCCTTTTAATGTTGATAACAATGAAGGTGTAATGTAGTATTAAATATTATCATCTTGTGCTGTAGGCTGTGCAGTGCTTCTCGGCAGCCGATGGAAAGTTGGTAAATGGCCTTTGTAGTATTATGGGTGAGAGTCAAGTATTGATTTATATCTATTGCATGATGATGGCAGTCAGTGCATCTAACTAAGATTATGTAATGTACCAAAATGATTGTATTGATTTATTATTGATTATTTTGTGTACCTACTGCAGCATCATTATGTAGACATTGTCTGTTTCCTCTCCATGTTCATTTACATTTATTTTGCTTGCAGCAAAATTGCTCTTCACTGTTGTTCTCCGCTGTTCTTCATGTTCTCTGTGAGCAATAAAGGCACACGAGTGAAGATTGAATTTAACCACACCAGGCATTACCAATAATATAAAGAATCTTTGAAGGGTTCTTAAATATGTGTGTGTGTGTGTGTTGTGTGTGTGTGTGTGTGTTGTGTGTGGGTGTGTGTGTGTGTGTCTGTGTGTGTGTGTGTGTGTGTGTGTGTGTGTGTGTGTGTGTGTGTGTTGTGTGTGGGTGTGTGTGTGTGTGTGTGTGTGTGTGTGTGTGTGTGTGTGTGTGTGTGTGTGTGTGTGTGTGTGTGTGTGTGTGTGTGTGTGTTTCTATCTATATATATACACAAACATCTATACACAGACACACCCATATATATGTACATAAACACATATATATGTACGTGCGCACACACACACACAACCACACACACACACACACACACACACACACACACACACACACACACACACACACACACACACATAATACATATATATGTATATATATCTTATTTGTGTGTATATTTATATATATGTATATATGTGTACAAATATATGTATATAATATAAATTGATATACATGTATATTGATATACATGTATAAATGTATTCATTAATATATATATACACATACATATAAATACAATTATTTATATGTATATTTCTGTATATGTATATAGGTATTCATATATATATATATATATATACATATATGCGTGTGTATGAGTGGGTGTGTACATGTCTATATATATATATATATATATATATATATATATATATATATATAAAAGTATATACAGAAATAGTCATTAAATATAAATATACATATATACATTTGTACATATATGTGTATATATAGGTAGGTAGATATTGTACATATACACATATATTCATGTACATATATATATATATTTATATACATATACATATGTATACATATATACATATATACATATCATCAAGGGGCTTTCGCCGACGGGGGCGCATGGCCACTTCCACCCTTCGCTTTCAGTCATGAGGGTCTCTCATGGCAAGTCTCCAGGCAGGCCCTCGGCTCATCTCCAACTCCTCGTCGAGCTGCCCAAACCATGACCTAGGTCGTCCCACGGGTCTCCTCCACCCAGGATTGTCTCACAGAGACACAACCTCTTGGGCAGGGTCATCTACAGGGAAACGATCTCGATGCACCAAGTCAAACACCTTGTTGAGGTTAATGTAGGCTGCAAGCAACCTATGACTGAACTCATAACAGCATTCCATAATTACTTGAAGCGCTAGGATACGGTATTGTGGACTTGCCAGGAGTGAATGCAGATTGCTCCAGTCTCTGATGCCTTAGTCGGTGGTCGCAGATCCGTTTCAGAAGAATGTGGGCAAAAGCCTTACCTGGTATACTGAGAGTGATGACCCTCAACAGGTCAGGGGGAATGGTACTAGATTGCCAGATGGCAGTCAAGACTGCATGCAAGCTCCATGCCATAGATTCACGCCCAGCCTTTAGCAGTTCAGCAGGGATATCACATATACCTGCGGCTTTCCCACATTTCAGGTTGGAAATCGCTATCCTAACCACAGCTAGGGTAGTAGGTTCCTTGCTGATGGGTGGGTTTGGCACAGGTATTGTGATACCACTTGCTTCCAAGCTAACTGTTGTAGGATCTACCTAGTACAGCTGCTCAAAATACTCAGCCCAATGTTCACGAACCCCAACTTGATCTGAAATGATCTGTCTATCCACTGAGTGGACTGCAGTTATCTGCAAGGAGGGCTTAGAGCTCGGTTTTCTCAGGTTTTGGTAGGCAGGGCGAAGGTCATTTACCATGAAATGACCTTCAACCTCCTCAGCAAGATTCCTGATGAATTGTTCCTTGTCCCTTCTCAGCAGTGTCTAAGCCCTATGCTCCAAAGAGCTCCGCAAGTCTTGTTTGCCATTCAGCTGAGCCATGCAACACACTACAGTGGCCTCCAGTATCTCTAGGGATATGGAATTCTGCCTTTTACACCAATGGACTCCTGTGCTGCATTGAGTGTCTTGCGCTTGAAGGACTCCCACAAAGCAACTGGGTCCGTCAGGTTTACGAGTTCTGTGAATTGATTAGAGACTGCCATGGCAAACCCTTAGCCACACTCCTCCCTCAGTCTGTCCAAGTGAAACATCCTAGAGTGGCCACTGGAGGGACAAGGAGTTTTGAAGTGGATCCATAGGGTAGCCACTTCCAGCCTATGCTTGGTGCCACAGAACTCGACACTGCAGTAAACCCTGCAATTCTGGAGGGTCCTCCATCGAGTGTTGACAAGACTGTGGTCGATCTCCTTGGCCACAGTACCCGCATCACTATACCGTGTCCATTGTTAGAGCACTGATACTAAGAGCCAGAAATCTTCATTCTCTGGGACCCAGCAAAGTCCGGGAGGAGGCTGTTCTCATTGCCGGGATCTCCCAAACCAGGGGGTTCGACAGATGTCTCATAGCCAGCTCGATTACAGTTGGATAATCATTGAAGATGCCCAGAACAATACAAATATCTCGCCAGTGGTAATTGTCTGCCATGGATGTGAGTTTAGCATAGAACACGTCTTTCTCAGAGAGTTTGCAAACATTGGTAGGAGCATACACAGTATAAAGAGACATGAGCCCAAAAGCATGCTTTAGTCTCAATCCCATAACATGCTCATCAACTGGAGTTACCTCAACTACCGAGGGCTAAAGTCAGCTGGAGATGGCCATGGCTACTCCCTAGAAGTGATGACCATCGCCGCGACCCGACCAGTATAGTATAGTGTACCCACCCATTCTGATCTTGCCGCTGCCAGGTCTTCTCACCTCCCGAGAGGACAGCCACCTCAACTCCCAACCACTACAATGCCCCCGATAGCAGAAGTAACCGCTATTGAGGACTGGATGTTCCACGCACCTACCCGGATAGCTTGCCTGAGGTTAAGCTTTTGGCAGTTACTCTGGGAGGACGCCACCTCTGAAACCCCACTGACGCAGCCCCAAATAAAGGAGGTCGGCAGGCTGTGGGGCCCAATGTCCACCTGTGGGGTTCCTAGGGCTTTGCCCCACAAGCCTCATGCCGGGTAGGCGCCTGTCGGGGCACAGATGGGATGAGTAACTCTCATTCCCATACTGCAACCCAGCATGTGCCCTACTAACGGGACTCACAGCCTGCCTTCCCCCCGGCATATCCATTTATTTGTGTTGCTGCCAGTGAGTTATCTGGGGGGAGGAGGGCTGGGAAGGCACATCTCCCTCAAGCCGCCCATTAAGCCAAGGATGGCTGTGGGGCATGAGTTAGTATGGAGCCGGGGCGTGTCCATACTCAGTGGGCCATGGCTCAGTACCTCTGAGTGCCTCCTGATGCTTTGAGATCCCCCATAGTTTAGCCTAGGACCGCAAAGTGCCCAGTTTCCATGGGTGGCCACGAGGAGGCACTGCAGAAGTCTCGATGACAGACAAGCTGTGAACTGGCAGGGGAGGCTTATGCAGAGCTGCTCCTTTTTTCGCCCTAGGCTAGCCAGCGGCGGCAGCTGCAAGCAAAAAGGCATGCAAGTACTTAAAACTATCTAGGCTAACACACCATCGCTTCACATCATCCTGAGCATGAACCACCCACCTATAATATATGTATATATATATGTATATATATGTTTATGTATATATATGTATCTACACATATATGTATTCATATATATGTATGTGTATATATATTCGTATGTAATGTATATATATGTATATGTATATATACATATATGTGTGTGTAGATATATATATATATATGAACAGACATGCTCACACATACACATATACATACATGTGTATATATATGTATACATATATGTATATATATGCACACACACTTTTACACACATACCTCTATATATGTATATATATGTTAGAAAAACTCACTATGTAAAACTATGTTTAGACTTCCTGAAGGAGCGGCTCCTCAGACATGGCTTCCAGCTCATAGGCGATGTTGCTCACTATTCTTCCTGGTCCCTCTCCACTAACCATGGCCGCTCCCCCGGAAACTCTCCAATCTCACCACCCGCAGTCCCTGGTCCCACTTCTTCCTCACCGACGCTATCGCCAACCTATCTTCCCTGTCCTTGACCGCCCACCAGCAACAACTTGGCTTCGGTCTTACCTCCACCGACATTATTTCATCCTTTGACCATTACATCTCATAAGAACTTGCCTGATGTCTCTCTCTCCTATATGGTGCTTTCATCCCAGCCCTTGAATCTCTCCTCCATCCTAACCTTCCATTCCCAAGCCGTCGCCTGAAGGAGATAGCAGCTTGTTTCTCGGAGACGAATCTCTACCAGAGGTTCAAGGTCATCAACTCTCGTCTTCCTCACTTCTATGGGCTTCCTAAAACCTATAAACCGGCCGTGCCTCTGCGCCCCATCATCTCTTCCTGGGGATCTGTGACACACCCTCTGGCAGCCTGGCTCGCGAATTCTCTCACTCCCCTTCTCGGCACCTCTTCTGCTCACCTCTGCCTCCGCCAGGGTAGAGTCCCACCGGCGACCATGATGAGCTTGGATGTCGACTCCCTGTTCATCAAGGTCCCGCTAGATGACGTTCATGCTTTCCTTAAGAGGAGGCTCCCCCAGAGGATCCTCGTCTCCCTCTGCCCACCGACGTTTTCCTCCAGCTGATTCGTCTGTGTGTGGAGTCGAATTCCTTTTCCTGGCCTCATGACCCTACCTTGTTCTCGGACTTCCTGACCCAGCTGAACTCTTTCCCCCTTTCCATCTGTTTCAAGGTTGACAACACGCTCCCCTTCTGGGACACCCTAGTATATCGCTCTGCTGACCACTTCTCCATATACAGGAAGCCTATTCATAGTGGTATGCACTTCTTCTCATACCATCCTCTCCATGTAAAGAGAGGGGTTGCCACTTCGCCGTTCCTCGGCGCCCTCCGCATCTGTGACCCCCACTTGCTGGATGGAGAGATCAACTTCCTGCATCTTTCGTTCTCCAAACTGAGCTACCCTTGTCATGTTCTCAACGTCGCGTTATCCAGGGCACGGCGTACCTTCCACCACGACTCCTCTCCTAAAGACTTCTCACCTGTCCGTCCTCAGCCTCCCCTACACTGAGGAGATCTCTCTCCGCTACCCTCTTCACACTCTCAACTGCAGGCTGATCTTTTGCCAAGTGAACACTCCATCGCAAACTCGAAGATGGGCACCTATGCTGTTCCTTGTACCTCCTGTGATAAACAATAGTTTGGTGAGACAAGCGGCAGTCTCACTAAGTGTATCCAGGGGACACAACAACGCTCTTTTTTGCCATCAGTGGGGCACAGGCCATCAGATGGACTGGTCAGCAGCGCGAATTGTCTTTCTTTCGGCTGATGTCCATGCCTGCAGATTGGTGGAATCCTCCTTAATAAAGCTGCTGCCTAATTTCATCCTGAGCAGCGGTTTTTCTCTTCTTTTCTCTCACTTTTATACCCCCTCCTCTCCCTTTCCTCTTTGAGACCTGAGGATGGAGTCCAGGTGGATTCCGAAACTGTAATCTCACTTTCAATAAACCTTTTTTAGTTTAGTTTAGTCCTTTATTTACCACCCTTGCTAACTGCACAGGCGTGGGCAAGCTGTGGTACATTTAATGCATGGTCATAATATTACATAGTGGTATTACATTTGAATTTTAGCCTATAACATTATTATGAGTACTTTATCAGTTTCAGGAAAGGAACAATTGCACAGTCCTTTTATCCACTCATCTGCCACGCCGGCATATAGCTTGGGCGTGGAAAAGCATTAAACATTTGATATGCAGTTATGTGATACTACATTCCAAATTTAGGATACAACATAAGTATATCTTCTAAGACATCAGATGATATGAAGTAGTTACATAGTTCTCGGTACCTCATACTAGGTGGTCTGAAAGGCTGTAACACATGGCACTCTAAGATATAATGTGTTATAAGTGTTCGCTTATATTCTTCATTACACAGTTTACACTTAGTTTCTTCGACATTACAAACTGTACTGACCTGCCAATACAATCAATATCCAAGCCTGATTCTTGCAGTCACAACATCACACTGTCTTGTTCTTGTTTTATATAAACCATAGATGAATGAATCTTGCCTAAATCAAGTCCTCTCTGAAGGAAGCTTTAATGATGTATAAAATCCTAGAAAGAGGTATCCTAAGATCTTTATCAACACTTTGTCACATGCAGACTTTGCTAGGCGATCAGCATGATCATGCCTAGGGATGCCAACATGCGATGGAATCCACACAAAACGTATATTATGGCCTCGTTCTTTTGCACGATACACGTTTATCCTTATGTCATTTGCAATATTTCCCGCACCTTTGTCTAGAGTGTTCAGAGCCTGGAGAGCACTCTGTGAATCGCAGAAAATGACCCCTGAGCCTTGATTCAATAGAAATTCGGTGGCCATGAGTATTCCTGCCAACTCAGTTTGCATAGTGCTAGCCCAGTCATGAACCCTTCTACAATCCTGGTGCTGCAAAATAATGTTTTCATATACAACAAAAGCACATCCTGCTCTACTCCCAGACTGCAAGGATCCGTCAGTGTAGCATTCATATGCATTGGAAAGAGTTTCTAGATGCTCATTTAACATTGCAAGTGCATACCGCTTAAGTATAGCAGAGGGGACACAATCTTTTTGGGGGGCAGTCGTATAATATACACTCAGGTCCGACATTTTCCACGGTGGTACGGAACGTCCGTGTAGGGTCTTAGTTATGCGTATGTTCAGCTGAGCTAAGTGTTTACACGTGACTTGTATCCATGGATTTGAGTATGAATCGGTGTTGTCATTCAAAGTTAGCTCTTCTATTCTGTGTTTTAGTTGTCTTTGGAACTCTGTACAATGGAGGGGTTCTCTAATTGATTTGACACTAAATGTGGTATTTATGTATAATATTCTTTCATAAACAGAAGGAAAATTAAGTTCTGTTCTCATATTTACAACCCTTGTTGTTCAAGGGACACCAAGAATGATCCTCATGGCTTCATTTTGTACATTTTCTAGATTAGTCAACTCTGTTTCCTTGAACAATACTAGGTGCAATGCATGGTAATCTATGACCGACCTTATGTATGACAAGTAAAAGAGTCTCGCAATATTGACATTAATACCATGGTCTTTGCTATGGTATTAATGTCAAGTGTCCTAAGTGGTTTCAGCCGCTCCCACAGCCTTTTCTTCAGGTTTCTAATGAACTCTGAATCATTAACAATCACCCCGAGGTATTTGTATTGATGGCAGAGATCTAGCTCAACGTCATTTATATGAAACCTAGGCAGAGGGATTGTCTTTGGGTTAAGTGCCTTGTTTTTTTCAGTTGAGATTATCAAGCCACACTCAGTAGCCCTTGCAGAAAGTATATCTAGAATCTCTTGCATTTTCTCCTCGGATGAGGATTTAATACAAATGTCATCGGCATAGCAAATAATGGAGTCATTGCCTACAAGTGGTATATCGCCCAGTGTCAACACGGTAGAGTGTTGTACCATTCATATATATATATATATATATATATATATATATATATATTTATGTATGTATGTATGCATGTGTGTCTACACACGTATATATATATATATATATATATATATATATATATATATATATATGTATGTATGTATGCATGTGTGTCTACACACGTATATATATATATATATATATATATATATATATATATATATATATATATATTTATATATGTATATATATATATATTATATATAGATAGATATATGTATGTATGTGTGTCTACACACGTGTATGTAAATATATATATATATATATATATATATATATATATACATATCGATATATGCATATGCATTTACAATATATATTACACATATATGTATGTGTGTATATATGTCTGTCTTTCTATATATATGACATGATATATTCGTATATATGTATTAAGACATATTTATATATATATATGATACATATGTGTATATATATTTATATTTATATATTCTATATATATGTATGAATCTATATATATATATATGTATATACATATATATGCATATATATTGTATATATATACATATATATGTATTTATATATATATTTATATATAATATATATATATATTTATATTTATGTATACATATTTATGAATATATATATGTATATATATATGTACACATACTTATATACATTCATATATATGTATATATATATATATATATATATATATATATATATATATACATGTGTGTATATATATGTATTTATGTATATATACATAAATATGTACACGTGTGTATGTATTTGTATATATATAAATATATATATATATATATATATATATATATATATTTATATATATATATATATATGTGTGTGTGTGTGTGTGTGTGTGTGTGTGTATGCTTCTACATATATATGTACATACGTATATATAAATATATTTATAAATATGTAAATATGTATTTTTTATACAAGCAATCAGGTACCTGTTACTGATTTTTACATAAGATAATATAATCACTCGGCATTTCAGTAAAATGAGATTTAGTGTATGCACATAGTGACTCATCTGACACGAGATTAGTTAAATGCGTTTTTCTGATATCGAGAGCATAAGAGGAAGCTAATAATCTATGGTCATTTTCTTTAGTTCTATGACTTTTGACAGTTACGTTGTATAATGATTAACGCGAAGATTACATTTTATGGGGTTTGGAAGTGCCCCGTCCGCCGGTTTTAATTTTCTTTTTCTGGGAATGAGGTTCGTCCTCTCTCTCGCTACCCAGGGGCCTCCCATGGGTATTTTTTTCAGACAGTAGCCTCCATGTCCTGCCTCTCGCTGCCAGGGAGACGCCCAGTAGATGATCTGTTCCGAGAAACAGACCAAATATCAGGAGCCGCCTGGACGAGGTGTGATTCAGATTGTGATTTGGTATCATCCTCCTTATGATGCTGCTGCTTCTGCTAGGTTGATTCATTTATTTGTTGAATTGTATTATTCAAATCTGATTCATTATTTCTTTAACCGTTTCCTTAACTGTGCAATTTCTTAAAAAAAATGTGATGACTATCACCCTCTTCCGGAGGTGAAAAAGGGAAATAAGGGAAAGGATGCAGAGGAAGACTGATAATACACAATTTTAGTAAAAACTGCATTTCGGACAGTGCACATTTACAATATCCGACTTTGAGATTAAGTAAATCATTTTTTTTCTTGGTGAGTTCAATGCTATCCAAGTGATTAGCTTTGGTTTAGAATACGTCCTGTGTTCATAATCAGGTCCAAATTAATTCATTAACAGTCCCTGGCGGCCCGTGTGGCGTTGGCCGCAGCTTATGAAGGTACACTCGAGCCGACAGGGCGAGGCGCAAATGGCGCACCATCCTCGAGTGCGCAGGGGTGCCACCACTTCTTGACTTTACAGCATCCTCCAGCTGAGAAAGCAAGGATGCAGGGCGGGCGAAGGCAGGTGTGTTGTACCCAAGATCTTCATGGGGAGGGGAGGGGGGGGGGGGGGCAGAAGCGGCAGCCTCACGCGGCTGTTCAGTAAGTGCGCCCGCTTTGTTAGCGGAAGCGGAGCCCGGGACGTCTCGTCTTGGACAAAGGCAACATCAAAGGGTTCCCCACATCAATGATTCTCTGGTCATCGGCGGGGCCAACGGGACCAAGGCAACTACCCCAGTGCCCTAGACAGGGTCTGGCACAACACATACGCACGCAGTAGTATCCAAGAAGGACATACATATATATATATATATATATATATATATATATATATATATATGTACACATATATATGCCACAGCTGGCCAGGCTACACGGTAGGTTAGGTAAAGCTACCGCGTGATTTCGGTCTTACCCATGTGTCGCCCGAGGATGATGTCAGTCTTGGCTAAATCGGTCTTTGAGTGCGCAACGGTACACTACAATATATGTATACACATGTATACATATATATACATATACATAAACAAACACACACACACATACATATATATATATGTATATATTGTTATATATATATATGAATATATATATATATATATGCAGGTATAAATCTATGCATATATATATATATATATCTTATATATATATGCATATAAATATATATATGCATATATATATGCATGTATAAATATATGGGTTTATGCATATATATATATTTATACGCATATGTATATATGCATACATATATTTGCATATATGTAAGTGTATGTGCACATATATATGTATAATGTATATATTTATATTTACATGTATTCATTTTTGTGTATATATATACATATATATACATAAAAATACATGTATATATGTATCTATATATTTATACATATGCATAAAACAATATATATATTCTTTCATGCGCATATATGAATGTAGGTATATATATATACATATATATGTGTATAAATATATAAACATATACGCAGATATATGAGTATATAGATATAAATGTGTATATATACATATGAATATATATATATTTATATCTATATCCTTAACTATATATATTTACACATATACATACGCACAGACACACACATACGTGTATATATATATATATATATATATATATATATATATATATATATATATATGTATATATATATGTATATCTGTAATGTTAAATGTGTTTAAATGTTTCCTAAAGAGGGAAGCACCGCATGAAATAAGGGAAGAAAGGGATAAATAAAGACAGAAACAATGCAATGCGTGACATAGTGAACGTTATATGTTACACAAAGAATGTGTAAAGTTTAAGCATATGTTTCGAGTTTATCAGAAAATATAGAAGAGGTGGAGTAGAAAGTTTTGTTTTATATAATTATCAACATATGTTTATCTCTGGAAAGAGAGACTGAAGAAAATATATGTATGTATTACTTAAAACTTCCTGTATGAACGCATAAAGGCAATTGATGGGGTATCATCTCCGAAAGATGGCAAGTTATATAGCTACATATCATACCACATATTTGTAGGTAAGTGAGAAAGACAATTGCGGGAAAATCGGCAATTAAGAATTGGGCATAAAATGTTTGTTAGCAAGGTTATTTGTGTCATTTTACTAGATCAGTCTGTTGTTCAAGGGGGCAAAGTTTATTTTAAAGAGCCTCTTTGAGGCAGCATTGTAGGTTTCACTATGTGCTAGCTAGCGAACTATAGGTGGGGACAGGTTGGTGGATAATTACCCAATAAGGTAGACATATGAAAGGGAAACTCATAGATGAAAATATGCGTCAGACTTTTAGATATTATACAACTTTCGACTTTTTAGTCTATTACTCCTTTAGTGCCGCAGACATAATCCCCACCAGGGCTGTAGAGGAGAAAAGCAAAGCCGTTTCACTCAGAATAGGGCGGTGCGGTGTCACAGCGCCCAGGACAAACGCGACATTATTGTTTGCGGGAAACCTGCCGCACCTTTCACTCTAACCAATCAGAACAAACGTACCAAGAGCCTCATGAAGCAATTCAAAACAAACACAATGATATTCGATCTGAAACAGTTTTTACTATTGTTAATTTCGTAAACCTAGCAGTCGATACAATCGGCTACCCGTCAGTTTTGAAATGGCAGTTCGATTATATACCAGGGTGCGCGGGCAACTATCGCGCGCAGGTGACACATGGTGAGGCATTTTTTCAACATGTATAAACACGCGAGATCGTAACTACCCATTTATATTTACTTTTACAGCTGATTGAAGGACCTGTGTCTGTGTTATCACTTGTTAGAATGAATGGTCGTCTTCGTGGTCCAGTATTTTTTTCGGATTTCTCGGTCAATACTTTGAATTAACGCATCATGGTTTTGCTGGATGAGAGTAGTTAATTACAGGAGAGTGATTTAGGGCTCTGAAACATGCCCAGTGTCTGAGTATTGTGCGGCGAGCGTGCAACATCCTTGTGAGGAGGCGAGAGGGAGGGGGGGGGGGGGGTTATCCATTAGTAATTTGAAGCGGGTTAGTGAGGAGATGAGGCTTATAACAAATATGCATCCTTTGGACTAGTCCTAGCTAGCAGATTTAGATTACTGAAAATCCTCACAACATAATAAGATAGATATGTATAATCGAATTTATATTCCTTTGAATGAGATGTTTGATAGAATCTTACAATATTTATTTTCAGTATATTTATTTGCCTTGAGAACGAGTATATTTATTATTAAGATACGTTATGAACGATTACCACATTCATAAGTCACTTATAGCGCAAAAGGTAGGACAACTCTCCATAACCATTTGGCGAGAAAGAGAAAGTCCGCAAGCATAAGCATGCTTGTAGTAAATCAGCGATAATAATAGCTGAATCAATTATTCCTGCGCCTTAAAAATACTAGGCACAAGCTCGGTGAAGCTCCTGTAAAACGCTCAGGTGAGCCGGGAAGTAAACGGCGGCCAGGTGAAAGGTCAGCGTGGAGTGAGGCTCCGGCGCTGACAGGCAACAACTGCTCAGCCTCTTTTGCGTTTTTCCCTGGGATTCATCTTTGCTTACGAGGAGTATATATATATATATATATATATATATATATATATATATATATATATACATATATATACATATATGTATATTCCTAATCCCTTGCTCGTTGTTGCCGTGGGGGGGCTTAGGAGACGGAGACTGAGGCCCAATGTAGGGACCTCAGCCCTTGCTGATTTTGCATGACCTTTTCTTCTCCCTCTAGCTTTTCTTTTCCCTCTTCATATTTAGCCTTTTCGCCACAATACTTTTCCCTAATGCTGTGTAACCTTTGATGTCTGGTACATTTGTTTGTTTTGACCTTTGACCATTCTGGAAATCCACAAGCATATCCTTACTGAGCCAAAAGAAAAAAAAAAGAAAAAAAAAAGGCTTTGCCCCAAGGCCCACCCTATCGCTATATATCGCAAATAACGTTAGATGTTGACGCAGCAGGAAATTTCAAAAAAGAGGAAAAGAAAAAACATTTATGTATGTGTATATGTATATATAAATATATATATATGTACATACAAGCCTATATTTACATATATGTATATATATAAATATATGTATGTGTTTATATTATGTATATGTATATATATATATGTATGTTTATGTATTTCTATATATGTATATGTATGTATATAGGCGTATATATAAGTATATATATATCTATATATATGTGTATATTATGTATAGAGATATACAAGCATACACGAATATGTTTAAATATACATATATGCATAAATATGTATATATATAAGTATATGTATATATATGGAGAGAGAGAGAGAAAGGTTAAATTATTCAAAGGAAGGTTGAAATTAAGAAACGAAACCTGCGGATATTTATTTATTCACAATATATATATATATATATATATTTTTTTTTTAGCATGCATAATAGTATACAGCATACATAACTTAATTTTCACAGTTTCTTAATTTTCTTACCCAATTAGTGAAGGGAACTCAGCAAAACTCTTTTTTTTTTTTTTTTTTTTTTTTTTTTTTATGAGTGTATGGATAATTGGTTTTATATGATGGGATAAGACAATACTTTGCGCCCAATACTTTTGGAGCTGAACCAACGATGGAACCTACACCTTTAGAGAACATCAGTTGATTAAGTTGAACTCTCAGTAGATCCGTCCGTAGATCCGTCAGTTGAGCCATCAGTAGATCCATCAGTGGATCCGTCAGTTGAGCCATCAGTGGATCCGTCAGTTGAGCCATCAGTGGATCCGTCAGTAGATCCGTCAGTTGAGCCATCAGTGGATCCGTCAGTAGATCCGTCAGTTGAGCCATCAGTAGATCCGTCAGTTGAGCCATCAGTGGATCCGTCAGT
>NC_061827.1:18032852-18052852 GCF_019202785.1 Penaeus chinensis | reverse complement strand
GAGGCAAAGCAATAATGAAAATAGGTAATGCAGTCCTCAGATCGTTCGAGAGCGACTCATTACACCTTTTATGCCTGCTCACGATAACATACGGCACGATAAAATGCAAGGCAAGAATACAAGATAGGCGTAAGTCGATTGCTACTCTGAACTATACGCTTTTAATTCTTGTGCAATTAACGTGGCTTATACAAGGGAGAGATGATGTGCGCATGTGGCTGCATGAGGCGAATGGTGAATAGACGACTTGAGTGAGTAATGAGTTAGTTATGAAATGAGTAAGTCAGAGTACAGCACAGGAGTAGAAAATATGATAGTTATCAGATTAGAATTAGAATCATTAGTAAATAGATAAGCGAGAATGTGAATAAATAAGAAATAAACTGGCGTGCGAGTTGAAATAAATAAGCGAAGGGGAGGAGGAGAGGGAGGGCGGGCGTTAAGGATTGTAGGGGGGGGTGAGGGGTAAGGGGGGAGTGAGCGGTATGTGGGAGGATGGGGGCGTGGGTATGTAAGCAAAGGTAGGAAAATGCAAGTGTGCAAGGGAAATAAATACCAACTTGACTGTGCGAAAAGAATATTATTAAACTATGGCAATAGAGTTATTAGTATACGTTAATTGCAACATTATATCAGCCACTATGCGAAATCACTGAAATGATACTGCTTTCAGCATGTGAAATTAATGAAAAGGTGACTAGTCTGTCACAGAACAGACAAAGCTTGCAGAGCAACGCATGATGCAAGCAGATCGGGTCAGCTTCTGAGAAAACTGATCGGCCGATAGGACAACCTGTAAATTACAGAATACCTAAAATTTCCGGAGGAAAAGCGGTCAGTACTCCACTATAATTTCAGGTTGAAGAGGATACTACCGGGACGAGCTCATACGTCGCAAAAACATTACGCTAATTGGGCATCCCATCGGGTTGGGAAATGCCAGCGCTAAGCACACGAAGAGTCGTAAAACATTGGGCGCATCACGGGCACGGATCGCAGCTGGGCGATAAGAGTGCGTCTGAGCACGTGTAAGAACAACATTCGACTTAATACTAATAACATATCCAGAACCCAGCGTGGGGTCGTCACAGAGAATCATGTAATAATGATGAAATGATGTTTGCGATTAAGATTATTAGTGAAAGAAATTAAAATCAGTCCGCATCTTAATGATTGTCATAATAGAGGAAAGAAGGAAAATCATTAGGATGACCGAGGAAATTTCACGTGAATTGATGAATTATGATAATGAAAATCACGAACAATATGACATCGTAGTAGCTGATATGATAACAATAATCTCTCACACTGAGAGATAAAAATTAGAAGCAATAATGAATTGAATAAATATTTCTAGTCGTGGGCGGAGTTGACCATTTTAGCTGAGTGAGATCGAAGTCAGGTTCATACCCAGGTGTTCTACACAAAATAGCAGAAGCTAGTAATAATAAAATGTGTGAAAAAGAAACACATTTCCATCGAAAAATTAAATAACAGAAATACTATTAAATGAAATGTACCATAAGTATCACATGAATAATTTAAGAAAAAAGTAGCTGAATATATATAAATGTAAGAAAATATTTGATTCTGGCATGTCATACGCAGGTCAAAAAAGGGGAGAAAATGTCCTCACTTGACATGACCTGACCTGAATTGACCTGATGGACAAAATGTTAACTAAAAAACAATTAAAATATAAGTATAACAATAGTAAATATAAAACATATCAACGTTTTTTAATATGAAAATGCTAATAAAGCAAAATGCGTCGTTTGTATAAATGTATATAAGTAAAATAAAAAGATATGTCAAATGTAACACCAAGATAACGAATCGGATAACTGCTTGAGATTCACACGGACATAAGGTCAGGAAGACAGTTCACGCGCGGTCGTGAAAGGCAAGTTTGAAGTCAGACGAGAATCACACTTACAAAATATAACTCACTTATATTCATCTATTTGTTTATATAAAAATGAATTTATAAAACAAATATCACAACATTAGAATATTAAAACGTCAGTGACCTTAACCAAATCATTGAAAATAATTAAAGAGGGAGGGGAAGTGTGAAAGGAGGGGGGTTAAGGAAGCAGAGGGGGGGATTGGGAACGAGGATAAGTGCGGAGGTCTGGTGAAAGAAAAAAATGCTGGTTTGTGGGTAATTCTGCCAAGTTTTAAGTAATTCTATAAATAATCCCACTAATGCATTATTAACACGAGCCGAAATAAATGCACTGAACGTCAAAATCTACGTCATCAAGGCATCGTTTAACGCAAAGACGAATAATATTAAGAAAATATGCCTAGATTATAACAATGTTTTCATACTGTATCTACGTGGAAAAAGTAATTGATATACCACACAATGACAGATAAATAATATCAGGACTTTATGCTTTAGTTTAGCATGACCGAGTTAGATCGAAAAAAAACGCCTAAGAAAATTACTCTCGCAAATGAAATAAGATAATCTACCATGGCGAGGAAATTCGAAGAAACATGGTAGATAATACAAAAAAGATGCACTAGCACGGACACTTTTTCAGATGTTTAGGAAAAATCACTGCACTTGTTAGAAACATGACGGCATGCACACATGGGAATGAAAAAGAAAGGAAGTGAATTGCCCATGGCATACTTACAGTTTTGTTTTTGGAGAGAAGAGCTGGTACTTGTAGGAGGCTTGGAGTTCGTGTCACAAGCTTGAAAGAAGTGATATCCAACCGCTGCCACCATTTGTGAGGTGCTTGTTGTCACTGCTGTCCACCAATATGTCAGGGTTTTGGTTGCCGGAAACTCACGGCCTGGTCTCATTCTTTATTGTTGGTAGTGTAGGGTGTCGGTAGCGTAGCCGGCAGCGAATAGGCCCAGCAAGGTGGGGGCCCTGGAGGGTAACCCCCCAGGAGGAGGCCGCGTCCGAACGGGAGCGTGACTCGAGGAAGAGTGATTTGTACGGGTCAAGGTTACACCGGAGGCTTCTGACTACTCTGAGAATATATATATGTGTGTGTGTGTGTGTGTGTGTGCATGTATATGTACATATATATATATATGAATGTATATATATATATATATATATATATGTGTTGGTGTGTATGTGTGTGTGTTTATCTGAGTAGATAAATATATATATATATAGATATATATATATGCATTGTTAATGAAAGTGATCGGTAGAATGAATTTTGTGTTATTATCACAGCTAAACACAACTGTTTCAATGCACATTCTAACATACACACACATTTAACCCTTTACCTGACGCGATGGTATATATACCATCAAACTTTTTCGCCGCTTATCTGTTTCATGGGTATATATACCATCGAAAGTTATGAGCTTGCTGCGATGGTATAGCCACATAGACAATGTTCAATTCTAATATGCAAGATATTTGATATCGAGATATTCAACAAAATGTTATGCAACAAATGCTGTACAACAACTCCCCTAGTCTCGGGCTTCACACCTCTACTCCATTTACTTATCTGGGCTGTCAGTCAAATTCACACGTGGTAATCGCCTCAGGTCTGTGATCTTCCGACAAAAGATGTCGTGTTTACTTTAGAAGGAAACTTATTTACATGGACTGTGTGTGTGTGTATGTGTGTGTGTGTGTGTGTGTGTGTGTGTGTGTGTGTATACATATATGTGTGTGTGTGTGTGTGTGTGTGTGTGTGTTTGTGTGTGTGTGTGTGTGTGTGTGTGTATGTATACATATATGTGTGTGTGTGTGTGTGTGTGTGTGTGTGTGTGCATGTGTGTATATGTATATATGTATATGTTTGGATATATATATATATATATGTGTGTGTGTGTGTATGTGTATGTGTATGTGTATGTGTATGTGTATGTGTATGTGTATGTGTATGTATATGTATATGTGTATGTGTATTTGTATGTGTATGTGTATGTGTATGTGTATGTGTGTGTGTGTGTGTGTGTGTGTGTGTGTGTGTGTGTGTGTGTGTATGTGTGTGCGTGTATATATGTATATACATACATATATATACACACACACACACACACCGGATATACAAATACATATAAAGCGTGTTTGTATATATAAATGTGCGCGTGTGTGTCTCTGTATGCATGCACGCACGAATGATTGTTATTTTTTTCACTTATAAAAAAAATAGATAATGTATATATGCAAAACACTAGAAGATAACTATGGTCCCATCGCATATTTATATTTTTTTATTTTACTTTTCTATTGTTCTATCCAGAAAAAAAATATCAGGAAGGTCCTTTGACAGAAGTATCGGATCAGATCATGTGACTCTATCGGATGATTGACAGGCCGAGATATGTCTGTTGGGTTGGGGATTCACGCCTTGTCATCACAGTCTTCAGGCCCAAGATTACGCTTACTCGCTGCCGGCTCCCCCCTGCCTGACATACGAGTAATTCCGATATTTATGTCCTCATAAGAACGAATAATGAAAATGTATCTAACCTATTTTTATTCTAGCGTGTCCTCTAACCCTTCCTTAGTAAATCTGGCTACTTAAAATTAACGTAAATTCTACAATTAAAAAAATATATATATCAAAGACCTGTGACAGCTAGACAAATGTTCGCCTCTGGAGGGGTGACTGGGAAAGGATTAACCATCCATGCATACATATATATATACATATTTACATATATATACACAGACACACACACACACATATATATATATATATCATATATATATATATATATATATATATATATATATATATACATATGTACGTAACTGTAAAATGATAGGTAAACGTCTTCGTATCAGCTCATTAACTGCACACTACCAAAATACTATTTGAATATTTCCGAATATTGTAATCATATGTTTATTAACAAATTATGTATATAGTGATGATAATATCGAGGAAATGGAACCATAACAACTAACCCTTTAAAGACGTTGTCTCTTGTTTTAATATCAAATTTCCCGCTATGAAAAACACGATGTCTTTGGTTCGATATATTTACTAAAACGTAGCACTAGAATGTTTGTATATTTTATATATTATTTTGTATGAGAGTACTACGTTTCACTTTTTTCTTATATAATCTCTTTACTTGTCAATAGTGTGTTATTGTCAAAGTTTTTCCTTTGTTTGGAAAACATGCCTCTTTTGTTTTTTGTTTACTTTATATGGCTTATGAACAGAACAGTAACTATAACTTTAACAAAATAAACTTTAATTTGTATATCTACTCAATACTTTAATATGAATTTTCATAACATGACATGCATATTTTGTCATAATTGTAGCAGGAAAATCCTATTTCTACAATAAATCATTTTATTGCATTATGTACTTATGTACATGTGGACAGATACTGTCAGTCACGAAGTCATCATCAAATTGTTCAGTTACTGAAGTAATTGATTTTAATTAAAAAACATTAGTAAACAAAAGAAAAACATTCACAGTTTATACATATATACCCGATGATCCAGAAGTGAATGGCCCTCCAGTTGATAGTTCTGAACTTGTTTGTCCTGTACTTGCTGAGCCTGTAGTTGATATTGATGTTTTCCCAGTAGTAGTAACTGGTTCTTCATTTAGACCATCAACTAATATTGCTCTGATATTAATTTGCTGGAATACCACATCTACTCTTACAAAGACCTCTATTAGCATTCTTTGTACACCCTCACAGATTGCGAAAGTGATAACGGTAATTTTTAAACTGGTTTCTGACCCCTCCATTCGGTGGCAGGATTGCTATCGTATCGCGGATTACTTTTAATACCTGGCTCTTAGCTGACATTTTATTTAACAACTCGTCATATTCATCAGCTGGACAGGATACTGATAAATTAAGGTTTGCTGTGGTTCCATTGACCAACAATGTTAATTTTTGTGTTTTGTTAAAGAGCACTTGAAGTTCGATTAATTCGTTCGTAAGTTCATTATTTAGAGAAGGATTCAAGTCTGGGTTGGATGTTTCGAAAATATCAGTGATGATATTCATTACCTCCCCACCTTCGGCCAGAGACAGATTGAGTTGTTTTTCCAAATCAAGGAGCCTATTGCGGCAGGATCTCCCCAACACTGTACGCCAAACTTGCATCTGTGACAGACAGCTGTCCACGGCGAGGTATTCGTATTGTTCTGGGTGACTTCAATGCAGTATCCGGCTGCGATCGAGCTGGCTATGAGATGTCTGACGGTTCTCATGGCTCAGGAGCTGATGCTGGCAGGGAGAATAGCCTCCATGACTTTGCTAGGTCCCAGAAATTGAGGATTTCTGGCTCCTGGTATCTGTTCTGACCCACATCGTTGGACTTGGTACAGCGATACGGGTAGTGTGGCCAAGAAGATCGACCACATCCTCGTTAGCAATCGATCGAAGAACCTCCAGAACTGCAGGGTGTATTGAAGTGCCGAGTTCTGTGGAACTGATCATAGATTAGTTGTGGCTACTCTCTGGGTCCACTTTAGAACCCCACGGCGCCCAAATAAACACCCTAGGGGTTTTTATTCGGACAGATTGAGGGAGGACGAGTGTGCCCGGGGGTTTGCCGAGGCTATCTCTGGTCGTCTTACAGCACTCGAGGGCCTGACAGACCCTGTTCTTCTGTTGAACACCTTTAAGCGTGAAACGCTTGATGCAGTCCAAGAATCAATTGGTGAACGTCCAAGAGCAGGAGACACTGGAAGCCACAGATGCTTGTTGTGCGGCTTGATTGTCAGGGGATCGCAACTTACACCGTATTCTGGTGCGCAGGACTAGGTCGCTGTTGAGAAGGATAAGGAACAGTTTATCAGTAATTTTGCAGAGGAGGTCGAAAGTCATTTCCTAGTAAATGACCTTCGTCCTGTCTACCAAGCCCTGAGAAACCTGAACTCCAAACCTTCCTCACAGACGACTGCAGTCCACTCAGCAAGTGGCCAGATAATCTCAGATCTTGATGGAGTGCGTGTGCGTTGGGCAGAGTATTTTGAGCAGTTGTATAAGGTTGATCCACAAACAGTTAACATGGATGCGAGTAATGTTGAGACTCCTCTGCCAGACCCACCCATCAGCGAGGATCTACCCTCCCTGACTGAAGTCAGGGAGCCGATCTCCAAGCTGAAGAGTGGTAAAGCAGCAGGTATTTGTGGCATCCCAGCTGAATTGTTAAAGGCTGGTGGAGAACCTATGGCAAGGGGTTTGCATGCAGGCCTGTCTGCCATCTGGCAGACTGGTACCATTCCTCTTGACCTGCTGAAGTGTGTGGTCATCCCTCTCTGGAAGGGGAAAGGGGATCAGTGGGACTGCAGCAATCACCGAGGCATTACACTACTCAGTATACCAGGCAAGGTACTCGCACACACCCTACTGAGATGTATCAGAGACCACCTGCTGAAGCACCAAAGGCCGGAGCTATCTGGTTTCACTCATGGTAAGTCCACAATAGACTGTATCCGAGTCAATGTAGAGCGCCGTCGTTAGTTCGGACGTGGGCTGCTCACAGCTTACATCAACCTCAAGAAGGCATTTGATATGGTGCATCGCGAATCACTTTGGGAGATCCTGAGGCTAAGAGAAATTCCAACAAGGATTTTAAGATTAATAGCAAACCTGTCTACAGGCCCTGAAAGTACTGTAAAGTGTGGTGGGGGCCTGTCGACCTTCCTCCCTGTTAATTCAGTTGTGAGGCAAGGCTGTGTTCTGCACCAACTTTTCAACACTTGCATGGATTGGATACTGGGTAGAGCTACTGTCCAAAGTCACTGTGGAGCTTGATTTTGCTGATGATGTAGCCATTCTTTCCGAATCTCTGGAAACCCTAGTGGCGGCTCTTGATGCATTTAGCAATGAAGCAAAACCCCTGGGGCTAGAGGTCTCCTGGACCAAGACCAAGATCCAGGATTTTGGGGGCTTACTAGAAGACCCTGTGCAGTCGGTACATGCTTGTGGTGAAAACATCGAAGTTACAGAGAGTTTTATATACCTCAGTAGTGCAGTTCACGACTCTGGGCTGTTAGACCAGGAAGTCAATAGACAGATTGGCCTGGCAGCAGGGGTCATGAAATCTCTCAACAAGAGTATTTGGACCAAGCTACGTGTTTTCAAGGCCCTGATACTGCCAGTTTTACTATATGGTAGTGAAACTTGGACGTAACTTGTGCTTTGGAATCTCGATGCCTTTTGTAACAGATCCTTGCGCCAGATCATGAGGTACAGTTGGCGGGACCATGTGTCCAACCAATGGCTGCACCGTGAGACTGGTACAGGACCTGTTACTTGCACAATCCGTGATCGCCAACTCAGGCTATACGGCCACTTGGCTCGATTCCCGCAGGATGACCCTGCCCACCAGGTTATCTCTGTCCGAGACAACCCTGGGTGGAGGAGGCCTGTGGGATGACCAAGAAAGTCGTGGCTTGGGCAGATCGATCAAACCTGTCATGAGGAGCTAGAGATGGACCGGGTCCCTGCCTGGCGGCTCGCCATGAGGGACCCTCGTAGGTTGAAGCAAAAGGTAGATGCGGCCAAATGATGATAATAATTCTTACAAGCCAACAATCTCTAAATAAATAGTGTACAAGCAAAATTAAAATGCATTTGTATGCTAGCCCAGATAACCTTGAGCCAATGAATACATTTGATTTACTTTCTCTCTCTCTGTATATATATATATATGTATACATATATATGTCAAATGGAAATGAACCATCCGTCTGACTATCTAATTTATAATGGCCATAAAATAATTCAATAAAGAAAATCTTAAAGAAAATAGGGGTGTTTTAATGAAACTGCTTTTTACTTACTTTCAGTGGATCCTTCGTTTGGTCCTGCGGTAGTTGGTCCTGCCGTGTTTGGTCCTGCGGTAGTTGGTCCTGCCGTGTTTGGTCCTGCGGTAGTTGGTCCTGCCGTGTTTGGTCCTGCTGTTGTTGTTTTGCCTGTTGATGGGACCGATTTAAGATAAAGTATTTGATTTTAATTAAAGAGCACTAGTAAACAAAAGAAAACATTCACAGTTCATACATATACCTGGTGATCCAGAAGTGAATGGCCTTCCAGTTGATAGTTCTGAACTTGTTTGTCCTGTAGTTGAAGTTTTCACAGTTGTAGGAACTGGTTCCTCATTTAGACCCTCAACTATTATTGCTCCGATATTAATTTGCTGGAATACTACCTCTACTGTTACAAAGACCTCTATAAGTACTCTTTGTGCACCCACACATATTGTGATAGTGATAGCGATGAAAACTCTTAACCTTATTAGGACCCTTCTCCTACCCGGTGGCAGGATTGCTATCTTATCGTGGATTACTTCCAGTTCCTGGTTCTTAACCGTCATATTATTAAGCACCTCGTCATACTCATCAGCTGGACAGGATACCGATGAATTAAGGTTTGCTGTGGTTCCATTGACCAACAATGTTAATTCTTGTGTTTTGTTAAAGAGCACCTGGAGTTCGGTTAATACGTTGGTAAGTTCATCATCTAGAGAAGGGTCCAAATCTGGGTTGGATGTTTCGAAAATATTAGTGATGTTATTCATTACTTCCCCACCTTCGGCCAGAGACAGATTGAGTTGTTTTTCCAAATCAAGGAGCCTATTGCGGCAGGATCTCCCCAACACTGGAGAGAGAAAAAAAGTATATAGTTGTACTGATGTCATAGCTATTTCCACATTTATATAATTTACATTTAATTTCCTTTCTTTATAACTATCAAACTGTCTTCTCTGAACCAAAGAAAATATCTACAATTTCCAATGACATGGATCTAGACATGTTTTCTCGTTACAGTTATTGTGTATTACAAGTAAGAATGTAAAAATAAATAAAGCAAACGTTTAAATATATCAATGCTTCTCTCTCTATATATATGTATATATTCCAAATGAAAATGAACCATCTATCTGAATATCTAATCTGTAATGGCCATTATTGTTGTCGTTACTATTATTTAATAAAGTAAATCTTACTCAAAGGTGAGGTTTAGGGAAACTGTTTATACTTACAGATATTACGTATAGTGGATGCAGTGGTAGGTCCTGCTGTTGTTGGTCCTGCGGTAGTTGGTCCTGCGGTAGTTGGTCCTGCGGTAGTTGGTCCTGCGGTAGTTGGTCCTGCGGTAGTTAGTCCTGCGGTAGTTGGTCCTGCCGTGTTTGGTCCTGCGGTAGTTGGTCCTGCGGTAGTTGGTCCTGCGGTAGTTAGTCCTGCGGTAGTTGGTCCTGCCGTGTTTGGTCCTGCGGTAGTTGGTCCTGCCGTGTTTGGTCCTGCGGTAGTTAGTCCTGCGGTAGTTGGTCCTGCGGTAGTTGGTCCTGTGGTAGTTAGTCCTGCGGTAGTTGATCCTGCGGTAGTTGGTCCTGCGGTAGTTGGTCCTGTGGTAGTTAGTCCTGTGGTAGTTAGTCCTGCGGTAGTTGATCCTGCGGTAGTTGGTCCTGCGGTAGTTGGTCCTGCCGTGTTTGGTCCTGCTGTTGTTGGTCCTGCGGTAGTTGATCCTGTGGTAGTTGTTCCTGTGGTAGTTAGTCCTGCGGTAGTTGATCCTGCGGTAGTTGGTCCTGCGGTAGTTGGTCCTGCCGTGTTTGGTCCTGCGGTAGTTGGTCCTGCGGTAGTTGGTCCTGTGGTAGTTAGTCCTGCGGTAGTTGATCCTGCGGTAGTTGGTCCTGCGGTAGTTGGTCCTGCCGTGTTTGGTCCTGCGGTAGTTAGTCCTGCGGTAGTTGATCCTGTGGTAGTTGGTCCTGCGGTAGTTGATCCTGTGGTAGTTGTTCCTGTGGTAGTTTGTCCTGCGGTAGTTGATCCTGTGGTAGTTAGTCCTGCGGTAGTTGAGCCTGTGGTAGTTGGTCCTGCGGTAGTTGATCCTGCGGTAGTTGTTTTCACAGTTGTAGGAACTGGTTCCTCATTTAGACCCTCAACTATTATTGCTCCGGTATTAATTTGCTGGAATACTACCTCTACTGTTACAAAGACCTCTATAAGTACTCTTTGTGCACCCACACATATTGTGATAGTGATAGCGATGAAAACTCTTAACCTTATTAGGACCCTTCTCCTACCCGGTGGCAGGATTGCTATCTTATCGTGGATTACTCTCAGTTCCTGGTTCTTAACCGTCATATTATTAAGCACCTCGTCATACTCATCAGCTGGACAGGATACCGATGAATTAAGGTTTGCTGTGGTTCCATTGACCAACAATGTTAATTCTTGTGTTTTGTTAAAGAGCACCTGGAGTTCGGTTAATACGTTGGTAAGTTCATCATCTAGAGAAGGGTCCAAATCTGGGTTGGATGTTTCGAAAATATTAGTGATGTTATTCATTACTTCCCCACCTTCGGCCAGAGACAGATTGAGTTGTTTTTCCAAATCAAGGAGCCTATTGCGGCAGGATCTCCCCAACACTGGAGAGAGAAAAAAAGTATACATTTGTACTGATGTCATAGCTATTTCCACATTTACATAATTTACATTTAATTTCCTTTCTTTATAACTATCAAACTGTCTTCTCTGAACCAAAGAAAATATCTACAATTTCCAATGACATGGATCTAGACATGTTTTCTCGTTACAGTTATTGCGTATTACAAGTAAGATTGTAAAAATAAATATAGCAAACGTTTAAATATATCAATATTTCTCTCTATATACATATGTATATATGTATATATTCCAAATGGAAATGAACCATCCATCTGAATATCTAATCTGTAATGGCCATTATTGTTGTCGTTACTATTATTCAATAAAGTAAATCTTACTCAAAGGTGAGGTTTAGGGAAACTGTTTATACTTACAGATATTACGTATAGTGGATGCAGTGGTAGTTCCTGTGCTAGCTGGTCCTGTGCTAGTTGGTCCTGCGCTAGTTGGTCCTGTGCTAGTTGGTCCTGTGCTAGTTGGTCCTGTGCTAGTTGGTCCTGTGCTAGTTGGTCCTGTGCTAGTTGGTCTTGTGGTAGTTGGTCTTGTGGTAGTTGGTCCTGTGGTAATTGGTCCTGTGGTAGTTGGTCCTGTGGTAGTTGGTCCTGTGGTAGTTGGTCCTGTGGTAGTTGGTCCTGTGGTAGTTGGTCCTGTGGTAGTTGGTCCTGTGGTAGTTGGTCCTGTGGTAGTTGGTCTTGTGGTAGTTGGTCCTGTGGTAGTTTGTCCTGCCGTGTTTGTTCCTGCTGTTGTTGGTCCTGCCGTGTTTGGTCCTGCTGTTGTTGGTCCTGCAGTAGTTGGTCCTGTGGTAGTTGGTCCTGTGGTAGTTGGTCCTGTGGTAGTTAGTCCTGTGGTAGTTGGTCTTGTGGTAGTTGGTCCTGTGGTAGTTTGTCCTGCCGTGTTTGTTCCTGCTGTTGTTGGTCCTGCCGTGTTTGGTCCTGCTGTTGTTGGTCCTGCAGTAGTTGGTCCTGCCGTATTTGGTCCTGCCGTATTTGGTCCTGCCGTGTTTGATCCTGCTGTTGTTGGTCCTGCCGTATTTGGTCCTGCCGTATTTTGTCCTGCCGTGTTTGGTCCTGCGGTAGATGGTCCTGCTGTTGTTGGTCCTGCTGTTGTTGTTTTGCCTGTTGATGGGACCGATTTAAGATAAAGTATTTGATTTTAATTAAAGAGCATTAGTAATCAAAAGAAAACATTCACAGTTCATACATATACCTGGTGATCCAGAAGTGAATGGCCTTCCAGTTGATAGTTCTGAACTTGTTTGTCTTGTAGTTGATGTTCTCACAGTTGTAGGAACTGGTACCTCATTTAGACCCTCAACTATTATTGCTCCGATATTAATTTGCTGGAATACTACCTCTACTATTGCAAAGACCTCTATAAGTAGTCTTTGTGCACGAACACATATTGTGAGAGTGATATCGATGAAATCTCTTAACCTTATTAGGACCCTTCTCCTACCCGGTGGCAGGATTGCTATCTTATCGTGGATTACTCTCAGTTCCTGGTTCTTAACCGTCATATTACTTAACACCTTGTCATAATCATCAGCTGGACAGGATACCGATGAATTAAGGTTTGCTGTGGTTTCATTGACCAACAAAGTTAATTCTTGTGTTTTGTTAAAGAGCACCTGGAGTTTGGTTAATACGTTGGTAAGTTCATTATCTAGAGAAGGGTCCAAGTCTGGGTTGGATGTTTTGAAAATATCAATGATGTTATTCATTACTTCCCCACCTTCGGCCAGAGACAGATTGAGTTGTTTTTCCAAATCAAGGAGCCTATTGCGGCAGGATCTCCCCAACACTGTAGAGAGAAAAAAAGTATATAGTTGTACTGATGTCATAGCTACTTCCACATTTATATAATTTACATTTAATTTCCTTTCTTTATAACTATCAAACTCTTTTCTGAACCAAAGAAAATATCTACAATTTCCAATGAAATGGATCTAGACATGTTTTCTCGTTACAGTTATTGTTTATTTTAAGTAAGATTGTAAAATTAAATATAGCAAACGTTCAAATATATCAATATTTCGGTTAATTTTCCAACTATGACAATTGGGTCTTCCCTTACAATATTTATATCATCAGATTTGTTCTCTTGTGATGAGAACGAATCTGATGATAACCTCTGTCGCATTCTCCAGCCGACAATCTTGATGTGATTTGATAAGTCCCGATAGCAGGGGGAGGCATAAAGTAGATCAGGGAAATTATGGGGTAAAACAAGCACAAAAAACACTTAAAATCGGCTAATGAAACTCTATGGACACCACCGCCATCTTTGAAAATCTACGTACCGACTCTACGGGAACCAAACCCACAATTCGGCAAACATCTACAGGATCGTTCAAACACTAGTAACACCAAGGCAGGACGTCACCAGGATTCCTCCTGTGTTTTGGACGATTTTACGGGGATAAACCCCTTCACCTGGCTGTCCTTATACCCAAACTGTGTGTGGTGTGCGTGGGTGCATACTCACACAATTTGTGTCAGATACTATGGTCAAGGCATATAGAAAAGACAGTGTTTAGTAAAAGTTACGAATACTGAGTGTAGTGCCAGGGTAACAGGGTGCTGTACGGACGACCGTTGACCAGCCCTGGTGAGTGTATGTGTGACAGCACTTGACCTGGCGCTCGCACCCTCCCCGCGCCCGACCGCAGGGAATTAATCACCGTAGAAGTGGACAATCACCTCCTCGCTCCCCTCGCTGTCCCATCATGGAAGAGGAGGGGGACGTGCTCGGGGCCCCCTCATTGCCATCTACCCCCCCCCTCATCCCCCCACCCTATGGGAGGGATTGATTTCACTGAACATAGGGAAATGAATGGTGTGGATTCGCCTGTCGACCCTGATGTGGATGACGAGGGATTCCAACTCATTCAGAAGAAGAGGAAGACAGTGAAGACCACATCGCCACACCACACCAGCAACATGACCAATAATGCAACCGGAGTAACGACTAAACAACGTGAACCCATCGCCCCAAAGGAAAAGTACATTACTCTGGCCTTTCTGGAGGACACGTCTACAGCTGATAAAATCAAGTGGATGAGGGAGGTCAGCCAGCTGCCGCCCCTCCAAGAGGAAGGCCCGCTAGACATGGTGCAAAGGGTAATGGACATCCTCTCGTTATGTCTATGTAAAGAGGGAACAACAACAATACGTAGCCCTCATGATTAATGGGACTTTCGCAGGAATTTCCCTACAAAATAAAGACGACTAAAGACCCAAAGGCAAAACATACGAGGAATACCTGGTTACCAGGTTTCCAAAGGAGGCCGCCGCAGAAGCAGCACTGCATCCTCCGGGTGTTTTTAAAGCTCGGAGGATCTACAAGGAAGGACAAGCCCTGAATAGAATCGTCATTGTATGGAGTGGAGAACATCCGTCACCTAAAGAGCACAAATTCTTTGGACAATACATAGAGTCGAGCTCCATTCGACCGTGGAGCTCGGATGTTGTGGTTTGCTACAAGTGCCAGGGGTACGGCCACGTAGCAAAATACTAGAGGAAAGAAACAGCCTGTGCTGTTTGCGCAGAAGCTCACCAGACGAAGGACTGTCCTGCAAATAAAAATGAAAAAGACAACGACAGCGGAGACACTGGCAGCATCAGCATCGTGGAGAGGTGCGTCAGGTGCGGAGAGCAAGGCGTGGCGGCCTGGCACCGCAACTGCCCCCACAAACCGCCGCGCGCATCCCCCCCTGCTGCCCCGACCGTACCCATCGACCGCGGAGTGGCGATGCCCAGCCCAGCCGCACTCCACCCAGTGCTGTGTGACGTCACCAACCCACAGGAATTCCCGCAACTGCCAGGGGAATTCCCCATCTCAGGAAACAGTGCCACAGGAGTGACCAGTGATGAACAAAACAAGGAAGTGATTGAGGAAATAAGAAGCTTCAGGCAAGAACTCGCTGAAATGAGAAAAATGATTATGGAAATAAAAAGTGATCGGGGAGTAGCCAGGGAAAATATGCTTTCTAATAATGTTAGTAATGTTGAGAATAGGAATGAAAGCATCAGGCAAGAGCTTGTTGAAATGAGAAAAAATGATTATGGAAATAAAAAGTGATCGGGTAGCAGACAGGGAATATATGATTTCTAATGATGTTAGTGATGTCGAAAATACGAATGAGGTCTGTAATAATGTTATTACTCAAGATACCATCGACGAATCATCTAAAAACGGTGACGACAGTAACAGTGAAAACAACGCCGACGGAAATATGCAGGAAACGACGAACTATGGGACATCACTCAGAAAATGATATCAAGTACGGATTATACGTATAATATCAATATGAGGAAAGCGCGCAGAATCAGTGTAAATAAACAAGATGTAGCACAGATATGTAATGCTGTACAAGAAATATGCAAACTAAAGGGCTTCATCAAACACAAATTTGACCAATCAGCTAATCATAGGGTGTGATGGGGGACAAGAAAATAATTACGCTTTTCTCATGGAATATACGTGGTGTCAACCGTAGAATTAATGACTTGCTCTACTACATTCATAACCATAATGTTGACGTTATCTGTCTACAAGAGCCCTTCACATCAGCCACTAAAATAAAAACCGCCCCTAGAATTAGAGGGTACTACTCCTATACGAACACAGGGATGACAGGCCTATTGACTTATGTCAGTGACACCATACCGCATAAGTTGGTGCAGAAGTCTGATGACAATAATGTACAATATCAGCATTTACACATTCGAACAGCCTCTGGGTTTTTCTCTCTGTACAATGTATACGCAAGGTGTAGAAAGTTTCAAACTGATTCACTGCCCAACTTTCAGAATCACGGCACAATATGCATGGGGGATTTTAATGCTAGGCATTATAAATTTGGAGACAGTCAATGCAATGAAAATGGCGAAGAGTTCCGAAAATTTGTGAACAATAGATCTATGACCGTATATGATACACACAGGGAAACTCACGTGGCGGGGGGCAGGCTAGATTATGTAATAGGAAGGGATCTTGTGCATGGAAACGTCAGAAGCATGCTTGCAACAGAGCTAATCAGTGACCACTTTGCAATAGTAACGAGATACGCTGTTGATAATAGTCCATCTGCAAAAACAAATAGGCTTAACATTTATATTCCTCCTTACCTTGAGCACCACTTTAAATCACGTATTTATGACTGGTATAACGATTACATAGTAACGAGTGTTGATAAATTCTGCATGGACATGATGAAAGTGGTCACTGATTACTACAACACCTGGGTCTGTCCAAAGAAAACCTTAAAGAGCAACAATTCACAACGCCTAAAACAACATAAGTGGGTCAATGACCCTACACTATTAAGAGAACAAAATCGAGTTCAGGAGCTTTGTGATATCTACAAGCAGGACAATACACGTGACAATCTTATTCAGTTTCTTAAGGATAACAAAAATCTACGGGATTTGAAAACTAATTTCAGAAAAGAACACTTTGAACAGTTTCTACAAAGCATTAACAATAACACCTCAAGCTGGTGGCAGATATTCCACTTGGGGATGGTGAATCCATTATATGCTATGCTGATGACATATGTGTCAAAGCATCATCACAAGAGAGGATGCAAATAATTCTCGACACACTCACAACTAGGGCTCATGAGTGTGGATTAGTCATCTCCACTGAGAAAACAATGGCTCTCAATCCATGTATCATACCCCTACCCACTTTTCGCATAGGTGACCAAGAGCTTGACATGTGTCATAAATATAAATATCTCGGGGTGAACATAAATGATGCAGACCTGATCCTTTCCCTGAAAAAGAGACTCTGGGAGAGACTGAAACCGTTGAAAGTTCTTGTTGGAAGAGAACATGGCATCAATGTTAAGCTCGCTAGACTGTTTTACTTGGCTTTTATAAGATCAGTTGTAGACTACCATGCACTGCACTTGTTGCAGTGTAAGGAATTAGAAATAAATAGCTTGGAGGTAGTGCAAAATGAAGCCATGAGGATTATCCTCGGCGCCCCGAGAACAGCAAGTATAGTAAACATGAGGTCGGAACTTAACCTACTATCCATCTCTGATAGAATAATATTTATTTCCACTATATTTGGGGTCAAAGCCCTGAGGGAACCCTTGTATCTTTCAGACTTTCAAAAACAAATGCAGCATAAAATCACGCAAGCAGACGTGACTAATCACACACACGCGCGCCCTCTAATACACAAAATCTCCATGAACATTACAAAGCTCAATGTCCCAATTAGTAAAATACCACAGGGTCGATCCATTCCACCATGGAAAAATTCAAAATTGATCGTGCACCTTACGTGTCTACCACAAAAAAAAAAAACAAAAAAAAAACAGTGTACATAACTGCGTGTTACAACAAATTGCATTAGCAACGGTGAAGGAACACACAGAGTCTATGGGCGATGATGTATACGAGTGTTACGTTGACGGATCCGTACAGTCTGGATACAAAGCTGGTTGTGCTTGTACTGTATACAAAAATGGCCTACTAAAACATCAAGTTAATATGAGAGTGCAAAATTGGGCCAGCACTACACAAACGGAGCTAGCAGGTATACTCCTTGCAACGGAATTCGTAATGTCTCGGGGCTCTGGAGTAGTTTTCTGTGACTCTCAGAGTGCTCTTCGGACACTAAATTCTTTCAAAGCAGGTGGCGATGAGGAAATTGTGAGTTGCATTAAGCGCAACGTAACTTGTGCAATAGAGCGTAATTTTAACATTCAATTTGTATGGATACCATCTCATGTTGGCTTAAGCAGTTTAGTTTTGATTCCATTTGTAACAATGGATATTCTTGGTGTGACATGCTGTCTGTTTCATTTTGCTTCTAAACTATCCCCTGTGTGCAAGGAATGGCCGGGGTTACCATCCACTGGCGGCCAGGGATTCGAACGCAGGTCAGCAAGATTGCTAGACGAGAACGCTACCGCTGCACCACACAGCACGACCACGTCGACAAATTGGCGAAGGAAGCCTGTAGCAAAGATACTGTGAACATAGATCTTGGGATGCCTCTTGCTAGGGTTGCACATATATTGAATAGTTCTCATAAGGAAGAACTAGTAGATCTGACAAACACTGAAAGGCCTGAAAACTGTACCATAAGGCACTACGATCAGTATAGAGATAGCAAGCCCTCCTATGGGTGGCACCAAAGTCAAACCAATGTGACGTGGTTATTGCCAGAATACGTTTAGGTTACAGAATGTATTGGCAACTGCACGGTGCAAGAAGTGCAGATGAAACTAAATGTAGACTGTGTAACGAAGAAAACAAGCGAACGCTTGAGCATTATATCTCGGAATGTCATGTGATACAGCCTTTCAGACCACCTAACATGAGGTATAAAGAACTATGTGAATATTTAATTTCATCTGAAACATTGGAAGATATACTCGTATTATATCCTAAATTTACTATGTAAAACTGCCGTTAACAAAAAAACACAGTGTTATGTAAACACGGCAAGATCATATCAACGTTTTATTTTTTGTATGATGTATGACATGTTTCTATATTACCATGTACAATTACAGTAGTCACAGACTACTGTACTGTGTCAGATGTATATAAAACTGTAATCATGATTGCCCACGCCTGAGCAGATAGCCAGGGTGAAAAATAAACTTACTTAACTTACTTAACTTAATCTACGGGATTTCACACAATCCAGATCCCCTGTGGTAATCGTACAATGCGTCCTAACCAATAAATCAACCTAACCTAACCCTGTGGGATTTATACATTACGGTCTATATATTCCCTAGCCAGGGATTATATGGTATTAAATGTGCCTAGCCAGGGGGCATAGCCCCCTAGCCCCCGTTGTAATATGTACGCCTAGCAAGGGGGCTACGCCCCCTGGCCCCCCTTAGTAGTATATACGTTTAGCCAGGGGACTATGCCCCCTGGACCCCCAGGATTAAACCACATACCTTTATATAGTGAAAGACCGAACTTTTCTGCGCTTCCGTCTATGGTCAGAATTGCTTGGTTTCTAATCACTTTTTTCAGCATTTTGGGCACTTGTTGGGCTCAAATATTAGGCTTTCATTGAGAATAACGTCTATTTGACCTGTATACCAAAATATGACTTTAAAAATGACCCGGAGGCGATGCAGCACTTAAAACGTAACATTTCTCACCGAGGTTTCTCACTGAATGGGCGCCGGACGACCTGTCAAATCTCCCGGTGAACACGCCCATGCGCTCAAGGTTATTGTACAGAATAGCATAAATAATTACCAAAAGATGTAAAAGAAGTATAATAAAACCAGAAGAATGCATTACATACATGAATTCGAAAAAACAGACGCTAGTAATAACAAAATGAGCCTTCTCACAAGCACGTGGCAATACATGGACTACTTGATGGATCGCAGTAATGAGTTACGCGTCACATTTGTTTTGGTTATCGCAAGGTAAACATGGAAGGGGACTTAGAAAATGAAGGGTCGATCTTCTGTCTCTGTCCTGTATCTCCCATATTTTCGATTTGCGCACCTTTTACCATAGATGAAAAGTGTCTTAGTTTTCGTCAAGGTATCCAATCCATACACTTATTTTACTGTACTCTTGGTTGACATACGCAGAAAGTTTTCCAATATTTCTCTCTCTCTCTCTC
>NC_061827.1:18020352-18030352 GCF_019202785.1 Penaeus chinensis | reverse complement strand
AAAATAAGCTTGTTCTGGGTATGGTGCATTTTCTGCCAAAGAACGTTAAAAAAAACTTACCTGGCAAGCAACAGACACATTTCTTGCCTTTGCAGCCACCTTTAAGCTTTCCATGCGGACAATTCTTTCCGAAGCGGCGGCACTCCCCGTTTGCTTTTATACATTCTTCTTGTATATTGCATTTCTTAGCACAGCATTTCAATTTTTTCTTGCAACTCTTCTGTAAGTCATCATCTGTCTCGTTACTCTTACATTGCTCCTTGCAGTTGCCTTTGGCCTTACTACATTTTTTCCTTGCGGTGACAAGATTTTTATCTAAGGGGGATAAATATATGCATGTTACACAGCAAGACGGTCACAGTATATGATGTCAATAAGACAACGGAGGAAAGAATAGTAAAACGCGATTCCGCCGCCGGCCTTTTCGCTCCCCTTCCCAAACGGAGCAAGGAAGCGCAAAGACAGGGTGCATACTCGTTATTTACCTCCCTGTCCCTCCGCTGCTTTCTTTACTTTTTCAGCATGAAGGCCACACTATGTATGATGAATGTAACATAAATCACTATGTTTGAAAATACTTACTACAGCAAAAACATGTGCCTTTGCAATATGTCTTGACTAAAAATCTAACTTTGCACTTTTTTTTACACACTCCACCACGTTCTTCACATTTCCGTTTTCCTGCTTTGCAGAATTTTCTTTTCTTTTGAAGCGTTGAAGGTTTTTCTTCTGAAACAAAACAAAGTATGGTAAATCTGAAAATCTACCAAATTCACACACGCACACATACATACATACTGTATATGTACACATATGATTATTGTGTATGTGTCTGTGTGTGTATGTGTGAGAGAGAGGGAGACAGACAGACATAGAGTGTTTATATTGCAAGTGTTTATATGATGAAAATGTCTTATATTATTTCCAATAACAATGTTTTATTTTTGTGCTACAACTCGAACCACAAATCTATAATAGTCTTATTAGGCAATGCCAATAACCAAAGGTACAAATATTAACAATAATGAATATGATTATACAGCGAATACAATAAGTAATACGAGTTTAAACAACAAAATAAAGCATTAACACAGACACAAACATGAAAATAGTTTTTTTTTTCTACAACATATAAACCGACGAGTGGTGCGACAGTCATTCAACTCTACTGTCAACCCTCCCAAGCCCAACTCACCCTGGGTAATGCAGCACTTGCAGTCTGTTCCTTGACACACTCCCTCTACTTCCCCCTTCTTTGCCTTGCAGGACTTTCGACACTTGCCTCCCGCCCTCTTGCATTCGTCTTCACAGTTTTCAGATTCCCGGATTTCTTTCCCTGTGGGAATGAGAAGTTGATGTTTCGCTTGTTCATATGTAATATGTATATATATATATATATATATATATATTTGTGTATACATATGTATATGTGTGTGTGTCAGTTTGTGGGTGTGGGTGTACTATACACACCCACACCCACATATATGTATATACATATACATAAAATATATATACATATGTATATATATATATATTGTAAGCATATATGCTTCCATACATAAAAACATATAAATATATGTATGTATAAATGCTTCTATATATACATGCATTTATACATGTATATTTATATTATATTTATATATATGGATGTATATCTACATATATATATATATGCATATACATATACATATATGTATAATATATATAATATATGTATTTGCGTACACATGTATATACAATATATATATAACCAGAAATATATACACATATTTCATATGTTATATATGCATATATATGTGTATATATACACATATATACCATAAATGTGTGTATATATATATATGCACACACACACACACACACACACATATGCCCGTTGCCTTCAATTTATTTTGTGTGGGTGTCCGTGTGCGTATGTACATATAATACATACATATATATGTGTGTGTGTGTGTTTGTACATGTATATATATACATATGTACACAAATATATGTATTTATATAGATGCATTATATAAAACATATGTACCATATATAGGTGTGTGTATCTACGCATGTTGCTAAGGGCATTTTACAATTTCAAGAAGCAATGAAACAAATATAAATGCGTGTAATATGTATGAACATATATCAGCACTTACAACCTAACCCACCTTCGACTTTCACGCAACACTTGCAGTTTTCTCCTTTACACTTTCCCTTCTTAACCGTCTCGTGTTGTTTGCAGGTCTGTCGACACTTGCCATCCGCCTTCGCGCATTTATCGTTGCTGTCTTCACACTTTCGATATGGCTTTTTCGTGCGTTTGAATTTCCTCTTTCCTGTAATAATAATGACTTTCACCGATTCATTAAAAAAAAAAAAAATATATATATATATATATATATATATATATATATATATACACACACACACATGCATGTGTGAATATATATATTCATATACACATGTATATAGAATATACATGATTATACATCTATAGATATAATCGAAACCGGTTAAATACATCTCTTGTGTTGTGAAGATATTCATTCTCATTAATACCTTGTCTGTAGACATGTATTTATGCATATATATGTATATATGCAGATATGAATATATATACATATATACATGGATATATATCCATATATAGGTAAATATATATGCATATATATATATACATATATAGGTATATACAAGTACATGTGTGTGCGCGTGTGTGTGTCTGTGTGCTTGTATATGTATGTGTATATATTTACACACATCTTTATATAATCCTATATATATGTATATATACGAATTCATAGATATGTGAACATACATATATCAATGTATGTACATGTATATACATACATATTTTATATATGTATAAATACGTATATACAAATATGTACACATATGTACACATATATGTGCGATTATAGATATACATACATATTAATTTATATACATATGCCTATATACACATGTATATGAATATATATATATATATATTTATGTATATATATATGTATATATATGAATATATATAAGTATACATATATGTGCATATATACATATATATGGAAAGTCTGTATTTATCTGTGTAATATATGTATATATATTTATTCCTATACATGTGTTTATATGGATATATATCCATATATATATACACTTGTATATATATTTGTATATACATATACATATATATACACACATGTGTACATATTTGTATATACATATATATAAATTTATATATCCATATATATCATATATATATACATATAGATATATATGTACATACATATGCATATATATACATATATACACATATATACAAATATAAATATACATAATGTTATGATATACATACATAAATGTATTTATATACTTGTATATGAGTGTACGTGTCCGTGACAAAATCAGATATTGTTTTACAAAGAATGACAATTCTAGGGAAACCCAGCGATATTTTTGCCACTTGGCGGGAACTCTCCACATGCAGTAATCGGCAACTATCGAACTGACCGAGATTGTATACATATGAATATATATATATATATATATATTATATATATTATATGTATATAATATATATATATGTATGTATGTATATACACATATATGTGTGAGGAGGGGTGAAAATTCACACATATATATATATATATATACGTATGTATATATATATAATGTGTGTGAGGTCTATCAATTGTATTTTCCAAAATGAGATAAGATACACTTCCAAGCCTAACTCACCTTCGCCTTTCACGCAACACTTGCAGTTTTCTCCTTTACATTTTCCCTTCTTAACCGTCTCGTGTTGTTTGCAGGTCTGTCGACACTTGCCATCCGCCTTCGCGCATTTATCGTTGCTGTCTTCACACTTTCGATATGGCTTTTTCGTGCGTTTAATGTTTTTCTTTGCTGTAAGAATAATAGTGACTTTCACTTATTAAGTGTAAAAAAAGAAAAATCAGGCTGATTTCTTCCATTCTCTTTGGTTTATTTTACTATATAGGTGTGTGCGTGTGTATAATCTTGTAAAAAATATAAGTTGCTATTAACGGATGGGTCTTGATACTTAACATTACAAATATTAATGACTCCTTATTCGCAAGTACAAAAAAAAAAGAAAAACTAATTATATAAAGGATCGTTTCTTCTAATTGCGTTAAATTAAACGGAATTGTATAATAATACAAAATTCATTTATACATAATGCAAATATATGTGTGTATGCTTATATATACGTATGTATACATACACATACATATGTATATACGTATATGTGTATGAATATACATATATACACACATCTATGTATATTCATCTATATATATTAATCTCTCATTCTATTTATATATATTTATATATATGTATATACACGTATGTATATATGGATATACATACATATATATACATATATAGTAGGTATATATATTAGTTTCTATATGTATACACTTCAGTATATATATATCCATATGCATATATCTTTATATGTAGATACACACAGACACACACACACACACATATATATATAAATAAATATATATATATATATATATGTACATACATGTGTACATGCATGTTTGTATGTATATATATACATATATGATATATACATATATATGAATGTATAAACATATATGTAGGTATAAACACACACACACCTGTATCTAATTCTATAAATATATTTATATATCTTTATGCATATTTATGTGTATATATAGATATATGGGTATACATATACATATACATAAATTTACATTTATATATAGATGTACATTAAATGTGTCTATGTGCAGGTGTATGTATATAAGATATATATATTTATATTCGTATATATATATAGTATGTATATGTGCGACTGTCCAAAATTCGTACCTCTCCACAGGCTTATACTGGCTTTGGAATTTGTAGTGGTCTGCAACTATCGAACTGACCGAGATTGTATAAGCAAATATATATGTGTATTGGTGGGTGGGTGAATATATGTGAATATATATATATATACATATACACAATGTGTGTGAGGGCTCCCAGTTGTATTTTCGTTCCTCACCCTTCTCTATAATGGAAACCACCTTAAGTACCTATTTAGGTTAAGCTGAACGCCCGTATTATTAAAAGTTCCAGGCCTAACTCACCTTCGCCTTTCACGCAACACTTGCAGTTTTCTCCTTTACATTTTCCCTTCTTAACCGTCTCGTGTTGTTTGCAGGTCTGTCGACACTTGCCATCCGCCTTCGCGCATTTATCGTTGCTGTCTTCACACTTTCGATATGGCTTTTTCGTGCGTTTAATGTTTTTCTTTGCTGTGGAATAATAATGACTTTCACTAATAAAGTATACAAAACAGAAAAAGCAGGCTTATTTCTTCCATCCTATTGGGTATATTTTACTATATATATGTGTGTGTGTAATCTTGTAAAATTATAATATGCTTTTATCGGAGGACTCTTGATAATTTACATTACAAATCTTAATGACTCCCTATTCGCAAATGAAAAAAAAGAAAAAAAAAATATAGGCTCGTTTTTCCTAATTGCGTTAAATTAAACGGAATTGTATTTTAATACAAAATTCATATATACATAATACACTTGTATATGTGTATACTTATATGTACATATATGTATACATATACAAATACATATGTATATATATATACATATGTATATGAATATACATCTATGTATATGAATATACATCTATGTATATCTATATATATTTATATATATGTATATACATGTATGTATATATGGATATATATACATATAGAGTAGGTATATATATTAATTTCTATATGTATACTTTTGTGTATATATAGCTATATGTATGCATAAATATTTATATATATATACATATATATATGTACATACATGTGTACATGCATGTTTGTATATATATACATATATGATATAAACATATATATGAATGTATAAACATATATGTAGGTATATATACACGTACATATATACAAACCTATGTTTTTTTCTATACATTTATATATATATATGCATATATATTTGTAAATATATAAGGGTATATATACATATATTGACATTTATATATAGATGTACATTTAGTGTGTATATGTGCAAGTGTGTAAATAAAATATATATATATATTTATATTCTTATATATGTATAGTATGTGTATGTGCGACTGTCCAAAATTCGTACCTCTCCACAGGCTTATACCGACTTTGGAAATTGCAGTGGTCGGCAACTATCGAACTGACCGAGATTGTATAAGCAAATATGTATGTGTGTGTGTGGGTGGGTGCATATGTGTGTGTATATATATATGTATATATATATATACATATACACACAATGTGTGTGAGGGCTCCCAGTTGTATTTTCGTTCCTCACCCTTCTCTATAATGGAAACCACCTTAAGTACCTATTTAGGTTAAGCTGAACGCCCGTATTATTAAAAGTTCCAGGCCTAACTCACCTTCGCCTTTCACGCAACACTTGCAGTTTTCTCCTTTACATTTTCCCTTCTTAACCGTCTCGTGTTGTTTGCAGGTCTGTCGACACTTGCCATCCGCCTTCGCGCATTTATCGTTGCTGTCTTCACACTTTCGATATGGCTTTTTCGTGCGTTTAATGTTTTTCTTTGCTGTGATAATAATAATGACTTTCACTAATTAAGTGTAAAACAGGATAAATCAGGCTTATTTCTTCCATTCTCTTGGGTTTATTTTACTATATATGTGTGCGCGTGTGTATAATTATAAGAATTATATGTAAGAATTATATATAGGCTCGTTTTTTCTTATTGCGTTAAATTTAACGGAATTGTATCATAATACAAAATCAATTTATACATAATACAAATATATGTGTGTATGCTTATATATACGTATGTATGCATATACACATACATATGTATATACATATATGTGAATGAATATACATATACAGACATCTATATATATTCCTATATATATTAATCTCTCTCTCTCTCTCTATATATATATATATATGTATATACACGTATGTATATATGGACATACATGTATATATATACATATATAGTAGATATATATATTAATTTCTATATGTATAGACTTCTGTATATATATCCATATGCATATATCTATATATGAAGATACACACACACACACACACATATATATATATATATATATATATATATATATGTACATACATGTGTACATGCATGTTTGTATGTATATATACATATATGATATGTACATATATATGAATGTATAAATTTATATGTAGGTATATATACACACACACCTGTATCTAGTTCTATAAATACATTAATATATCTTTATGCACATATATGTATATATATGGGTATATATACATATATCTACATTTATATATAGATGTACATCAAATGTGTCTATGTGCAAGTGTATGTATATAGAATTTATATATTTATATTCATATATATGTATAGTATGTATATGTGCGCCTGTCCAAAATTCGTACCTCTCCACAGGCTTATACCAGCTTTGGAAATTGCAGTGGTTTGCAACTATCGAACAGACCGAGGTTGTATAAGCAAATATATATGTGTGTGTGGGTGGGTGAAAAAAAAAAAATATATATATATATTTATATATATACATATACACAATGTGTGTGAGGGCTCACAGTTGTGTTTTCGTTCCTCACCCTTCTCTATAATGGAAACCAACTTAAGAACCTTTTGGGTTAAGCTGAACGCCCGTATTATTAAAAGTTCCAGGCCTAACTCACCTTCGCCTTTCACGCAACACTTGCAGTTTTCTCCTTTACATTTTCCCTTCTTAACCGTCTCGTGTTGTTTGCAGGTCTGTCGACACTTGCCATCCGCCTTCGCGCATTTATCGTCGCTGTCTTCACACTGTTGATGTGGCTTTTTCGTGCGTTTGAATTTCCTCTTTCCTGTAATAATAATGACTTTCACTAATTAAGTATACAAAACAGAAAAAGCAGGCTTATTTCTTCCATCATATTGGGTTTCTTTTACTATATATATGTGTGTGTGTGTAATCATGTAAAATTATAATATGCTTTAATCGGTGGAGTCTTGATAATTTACATTACAAATATTAATGACTCCTTATTTGCAAATGAAAAAAGAAAAAAGAAAAAAAAAAAAAAAGGAAATGAAAGAAATATAGGCTCGTTTTTTCTAATTGCGTTAAATTAAACGGAATTGTATCTTAATACAAAATTCATATATACATAGTACACATATATATGTGTATGCTTATATGTATATATATGTATACATATTCATATACATATATATACATATGTATATGAATATACATATATACACACATCTATGTATATCCATATATATATATCAATCTATATATATGCATATACATTTATGTATATATGGATATGTATATACATATATAATAGGTATATATAATTTCTATATGTATACTTTTGTGTATATATAGCCATATGTATGCATATATATCTATATATATACATATATATGTACATACATGTGTACATGCATGTTTGTATGTATATATACATATATGATATATATATAAGAATGTATAAACATATATGATATATACATATATATATGAATGTATAAACATATATGTAGGTATATATACAAACCTATATCGTTCCTCACCCTTCTCTATAGGGGAAACCACCTTAAGTACCTGTTTGGGTGAAGCTGAACGCCCGTAATATCAGCAATTCCAGGCCTAACTCACCTTCGCCTTTCACGCAACACTTGCAGTTTTCTCCTTTACACTTTCCCTTCTTAACCGTCTCGTGTTGTTTGCAGGTCTGTCGACACTGGCCATCCGCCTTCGCGCATTTATCGTTGCTGTCTTCACACTTTCGATATGGCTTTTTCGTGCGTTTAATATTTTTCTTTGCTGTAAGAATAATACTTTTACTTATTAAGTATAAAAAAAAGAAAAACAGGCTTATTTCTTCCATTCATATATGAATATACATTTATACATACATCCATGAATAATCATATGCATATTAATCTCTCTATATCTTATATATATGTATATACATGTATCTATACATGGATATATATACATATATACTAGGTATATATATTCATTTTTATATTTATACATATGTATGCCTATACAATCATATATACATATACATATATATACATACATGTGAATATGCATGTTTGTGTTTATATACATATTTGATATATACATATATATACATATATATGAATGTATAAACATATATGTGGGTATATATACACATACATATATACAAACCTATATCTAATTTTATAAATACATTTCTACATCTCTTTACATATATATATATGGGTATATATACATATATTTACATTTATATATAGATGTATATGTTCGAGTGTGTATATATATAAATATATATATATATATTTATATTCATATATATGTATGGTATGTATATGTTCGAATGTCCAAAATTCGTACCTCTCCACTGAATTGCAGTGGTCGGCAACTGTCGAAGTGACCGAGATTGTATATATAAATTTGTGTTTGTGTGTGTGTGGGTGGGTCAATATGTGTGGATATATGTATATAATGTGTGTAAGGGCTCTCAGTTGTATTTTGGCAAATGAGATAAAATACACTTGGTGCAGAACACAACTCTTTTTCACCCTTCTCTATAATGGAAACCAGCCTAAGTACCTGTTTGGGCGAAGCTGAACGCCCGTAATATCAACAATTCCAGGCCTAACTCACCTTCGCCTTTCACGCAACATTTGCAGTTTTCTCCTTCACATTTTCCCTTCTTAACCGTCTCGTGTTGTTTGCAGGTCTGTCGACACTTGCCATCTGCCTTCGCGCATTTATCGTCGCTGTCTTCACACTTTCGAAAGGTACTTTTCCTGGTACTAATCGTTTTCGTTGCTGTGGAAATAATAATGGCTTTCAGAAGAAATATGGTCATTTTCATAACAAAATTTTCGATCTCTACAAGCTCCTGTTAAACGAGGGGTCTTCACATTTTAATTTGTTAAAAGAATAATAATGATAAAACAAATAAAAAGAAAATAAAATAAT
>NC_061827.1:17970352-18010352 GCF_019202785.1 Penaeus chinensis | reverse complement strand
TGTGTGTGTGTGTGTGTGTGTGTATGAAAATTAAGGAATTTTGCGATTACATCATAGTGTTTACATATGTTCAAAAACTTAATGTCCTTCTGCAGCTTTTTGGAGCGGTAGGAAAGCTTTTCAGTCCTTCTGGAGATATCCAGTGCTGTCTTACCTTACTTGTTCTTTATGTACGTCGTTATAGGCTTGCTGCTCAGGCGTCTGATAGTAAGAATGAAGAGGAGACTAAGACGTCCGTAAAGAACTTAATGATTTATTGCAAACGTTTCGAAGACAATCAATTTTCCATCGTCATTAATGAACCAAAAAGATAAAAATGCAGTTAGACAATTGAGATAAAAAACATAGTTCAAATTGGCATACAATTAGGTGGATATTAACGTAAAAGACAAATTAATATACATAAAACCAAAGACATAATTGAACAATAACTCAAAAGTAATACAAGCAAATACATGTACGAACGTAAAAGAAGAAAGAAAGAAAGAAAAAACGCAAAAAATGAATAGAATGAGATCTGAGGATTACGCAAACTAACCATTAAGGATAGGTAAGCGAGTCTAAAGTGTGAACAAGGTGGTTGCTGTGGAGGTGTTGTTCAGCTCAGGAGACATTTTCTGTATAAACAGGGATTCTGAAATTATGAGATCTTGGCGGGAGGAATGGGACGACAGTATACGAAAATCTGGGTTAGAAAAAGAATGTGAGTGTTGGAGGGAGCGCTCTCTTATGGATGAGAAGGATGGTCTGCTCAGGGGGAGGTCAATTCGAAATGACTTGCCTTTATGTTCTGATATGCGGTGACGTAACCATCGTGAGATTGACCCCACGTACCTTGCTTGGCAGCTAGGACAGGTAAATAAATACACTACATTAGAACATAGATCAGAGTTGCAACTCCTAGGTTGTATTAAGAAGTTATGAATGGTGTTAGTGTTTTTAAAAACTTAATTTGGGGGTAATTCTACGGGGAGAGATTTTAATTTAATAAACTTATTGTGCCAACTGTTAGTAGAGATCACAGATATATAAAATTACCATATATGGGAAAACTAAGTTTTGGAATAAGAAAACAATTAAAATATCTCCTCCGTGGAATTACCCCCAAATTAAATTCACTTTTGTCTTTAACAACACTACAACCTAGGAGCTTACACATCCTTAATGGTTAGTTTCGTATTCCTCGGCTCTCATTGTATTACCTTTTTGCGTTTTTTTTTCTTTCTTTCTTCTTTTACGTTCGTATATATATTTGTTCCTATTACATTTTTGTTCTTGTTAAATTATGTCTTTGGTTTTATGTCTATTAATTTGTCTTTCACATTGATATCCACCTAACTGTATAACAATTTGAACTACGTTTTTTATTTCAATTGTCTAACTGCATTTTTGGTTCATTAATCACAGCACTGACGATGGAGATTTGATTGTCTTCGAAACGTTTGCTATAAATCAGGAAGTTCTTTACGGCCGTCGTAGTCTACATCTTCATTCTTACTATCATACGCCTGAGCAACAAGCCTATAACGACGTACATAAAGAGCAAGTAAGGTAAGACAGCACTGGATATCTTCAGAAGGACTGAAAAGCTTTCCTACCGCTCCAAAAAGCTGCAGAAGGACATTAGGTTTTTGAATATATATATATATACATATATATACATATATGAATATACATGTATATATATATATATATGGATTCCATCTTCATATCTGAAGAGGAATGGGAGAGTAAGGGCTATAAGAGAGAGGAGAGGCAACGCGGTAACACGGGTCAGGTGAAGACAGACGAACGGAAGCGAATGTCAGATCAAGTCGGAGGGTTAGGCGGACTAAGAGGCAGAGGGTGTGGGAAACGAGGAGACTATCAGCGAGAGAAAAGCTATGTTCAAATTGAAATAAGGCAGCAGCTTGATTGAGGAGGATTCAACCAGTCTGCGGGCGTGGGCATCAGCGGAATTTACGCCGCTGTTGTTGTGTACCTTGGATACAGCGCGTTTATGTTGAGATTAACACTAATTGAGACTTGCGCTTGTCTCGCCAAAGTACTGCTTATCACAGGAGGCACAAGGAACAGCATAGGTGCCCACCTTCGAGGTGGAGGTTGCGACGGAGAGTGGTCACCTGGCGAAAAATTAGCCTGCAGTTAAGAGGATGAAGAGGGCGAGTAGAAGGTACGCACGCTCTGGATAACGCGACGTCGAGAATGACCGATAAAGGAAATCGATCTCTTCATCCGGGTACAGGGGTCACAGACGCTGAGGACGCGGAGAAATTAGAGGTAGCCACTCGTACACATGGGGTGGATGGTACGAGAAGATATGTATGTATATACCACTATGCTAGGGTTTCCTGTATATAGAGAAGAATTGGTTAGCAGAACGATGAACAGAGGAGTCCAAGAAAGAGAGCTTGTTGTCAACCTCCTATTCTACCTTGAAACGGATGGAAGGAAAGAGAGTTCAACTGCATCAGGAAATTTGGAACAGGGCAGAGAGCAAAGACGTCGTCGATATACCTCAGCCAAATCGAAGGACGAAGGGAGACGGAAGGCAAAAGCACAGACTCAAAGTACTGAAGAGGTTAGCCAGGACTGGAGAGAGGGAGAGCCCATGGCAACACCTGATGTCTGAGAGTAGAAGCGACCCTCAAAGGAAAAGGAATTAGACTCCACACCCAAACGAATCAGCTGGAGGATGACGTCAATGGACAGTGGGAGACGATGATGCTCGGCGGGAAGCTTCCTCTGGAGGAAAGCGAGGACGTCATCAAGTGAGTCCTTGGTGAACAGGGAGTCGGCATCCAAGTTCATCATGGTCGCCAACGGACACCACGGACGCGGGAGATGAAGTCTTGTGAGTGGCGAAGGTGAGCAAGAGAGATGGGAGTGAGAGACTTCGCCAGCCAGGCTGCAAGGGGGTGCGTCACAGATCCTCTGGTGGAGATGATGGGACGTAGAGGCACGCCTGGTTTATATCTTCTTTCGTTCGCGAGTAGTTATGAGATCTTTGATGCACACATACACACTGAGAAATTACACACACACACACACATATATATATATATATATAATTAAATAATATATATAATATACATATAATATATATAATATATAATATATATAATATATATATATATAATATGTATATGATATATATAATATTATATAAAATATATATATATATATATATATATATACATAATCTGTGTGTGTGTACTTATATATACATACATACATATATACATGAATAGATATATATGTATGTGTAGGTGTATACATATACATCTGTATGTGTGTATATATATGTATATATATATATGTGTGTGTGTGTGTGTGTGTGTGTAAGCACACACACACATACACACATACACACACACACACATATACATATCTATAAATATGTATATATATTTATGTGTGTGTGTGTGTGTGTATGTGTGTGTGTATACATATACATCTGCATGTGTGTGTATATGTATATATATATATATATATATATATATATATATGTAAATACACACACATACATTCATATGCATATATGTATATATATGTGTGTGTGTGTGTGTGTGTGTGTTTGATTGTATAAACTGCATATACATATGTATACATATATTGTCGTATAACAACGTGAAGTAGTGTGGTAGGCGTGGCAAAAGTTCATTGTAGTAAGATACTCATCTTCTGATTTGTGAAGGTTTAGAATTTACGTATTTTATGTTATGTTATTTATCATCATTTCCGTAATCTTAAGTGGTTATCTTCATGTGTTAATGCTCAGGCATTAGCACTAGCTTATTGATTATTTGCCTAGTTATTATCAAACGGATATTTACTGTTCATGTTATTTTTCTAGGAGGCTCCAGGTTACAATTTGAATTTAGTATGGTCGTAAAAAGAAAAAGAAAAGTCATGGTACGTGGTGTAATTACAACAACACTTGTAATTTCAAATCAGAAAACTATATACATCTCGGAGATTTTTCCCACATGCTTTCACAGTAATTGCCGCTGGACAGGACAGGACTGGCAAACCGTGGAAGTAGCCGTGTTCGTTCTCTCTCCCTCTCTGCTTTGTCTTGGCAGAACGAGGGGTATACATACGGGCAATACCCGCGTCTTAACTGGCGTTACGGCGCTGCGCTCGTTCCCGCGTTCACTACAATATATGTATATATATGTATATGTATGTATGTATAAGTGTATACACACACGCACATATATATACATATATATATGTGTGTGTGTGTGTACACACATATACGTATATGTATATACATACATATATATATATATATATATATATATATATATATATATATATATGCATTTATATGTATATATACATAGATATATATATATATACATACATATGTATGTATATACATATATATATGTATATATATAAGTGTGTGTGTGTGTGTGTGTTTGTGTGTGTGTACTTGTGTGTGTGTGTGTACCTGTGTGTGTGTGTGCGTGTGTACATATATATAAAGAGATAGATAGGGAAAACGAGTGGGCGTGTAAGTGCTCTAGTTTCTACACCTGTGTTTTTATCCATGTGTAGCACTTATGTTTTTATTTGTATGCCAACAAGTCTAATCTTAATGTTGGCCATTGCATTATACTTGCGCTGCCAGAATAGAGGCTGTTGAACACTTGTATCTTTTATGATATATATTTATTGATGTTTGTGCCTTTTAGCATATGTGTGTGTTTGTGTGTGTGGATATTTGCGCACACACAGGCAAAGCCTAGACATAATACACACAAACACGAACACGCATAAGCACACACACACACACATACATATACATATATAAATCGTAAAGCACTATTCCGTGTTGATACTATGTTAGAAAAACTCACAATGCAAAAACTAGATTTATTGATTTATAAACCTAGTTTTTGCATTGTGTGTTTTTCTGTCATATATATATATATGAATGTATATATATGAATATATATATATATATGTATTTATGTATATGTATATGTATGCATGCACATACACACACATACACATATATAGACAGAGAGAGAGAGAGATGCTTGTGTGTGTGTGTGTGTGTGTGTGTGTGTGTGTGTGTGTGTGTGTGTGTGTGTGTGTGTGTGTGTGTGTGTGTGTGTGTGTATTCATATGTTTAGCTTTATCTCTCTCTCTCTCTCTCTCTCTCTCTCTCTCTCTATATATATATATATATATATATATATATATATATATATGTACGTATGTATATATATATATATGTATATATATGTAGACATATAGACACATACATATACATATATGCGTGTGTGTGTAATGCATGTATTTTTGCGTATACAAAGAGGGAAAAAGAAGACCATCTAGTTAGCACTGGAATGATAATGATAATAATATTGGAAATATGATACCGCATCATCGCTGCCAGGTGCGCCCCTAGTCCCTCCTCGTTGCCTCGCTTTACCTCCCCTGCCGTCTCACTCTCCCACCCCTGCCCCCCTTCCCCCACTCCTCGTCTCTCTTTTACGCTAGACCAAGGGCTCCCAGGGTGGAACGGGGCACTGTCTGGTGAATCATGCAGCAATATGAAAATTATGACGAATTAAACCGATTTTTTTTCACCTACAGTGTCTACATATAATTATCTCTCACATATCAACAAATTCTAATCTTTCTTTAATGTGTCCTTGTCCTATACCTACTGGCACCATTACGTTATTCATAACTAGTAATAAATGAATCTGAGAAATTGACCTGTTGGCGGTGGCTAGAATGTAAATGATGAGTGCTGTAGTACTGTTATTATAACTGGGAGTAATATTACCTATAAGAGGCAGACCTCGAAAAAAGGCCAATAGGAAAAGACTGTTTCATTTTATTGAACATTAATAGCTGTGGAGGTTGTATCCATGCCATGGAGCATGGTTAGCGAACCTTCTTCTGCAGGATGACGAGGGTTGGAAAGGATGTGAGGCCCCCAGGCCTCCTTTACCTGCCTTGGCTCCCTCCTATTTTCCTCACTTCTTTGATTCCCTTTCCTTTCCCTCTCCTTGATTATGTGTCTCTCCCTTTCCCTCTCGTAGCTTGTGTGCCTCTTCTGGTTGGAAAGGATGTGAGGCCCCCAGGCCTCCCTTCCCTGCCCCCCCCCCCTCCTATTTTACACACTTCCCATTCCTTCCCTTTCTCTCTCCCAGCTTGTGTGTCTCTCTTTGCCTTCTCGTAGCTCGTGTGTCTCTTCCTTCCCCTCTCTTAGCTCGTGTGTCTCTCCCTTTCCTTCTCCAAGCTTCGGTGTCTCTTCCGGATGGAAAGGATGTGAGGCCCCCAGGACTCCCTTCCCTGTCTCTTCCTTTTCCTCGCCTAGCCTGTGTCTCTCTTCCTTTCCTTCTTCCATCTTCTGTCTCTGCCTTTCCCTCTCCGAGCTTACGTGTCGCTTCCTTTCCCTCTCCCAGTTTGTGTCTCTCTTCCTTTTCCTTTTAGCTTGTGTGTCCCTTCCTTTCCCTCTCCTAGCTTTGTGTCTCTTCCTTTCTCTCTCCTAGCTTCATTGTCTCTTCCTTTCCTTCTCCTAGCTCGTGTGTCTCTTCCTTTCCCTCTCTTAACTTGTGTGTCTCTTCCTTTCCCTCTCTCAGCACCTGTGTCTCTTCCTTTTCCTCTCCGAGCTTCTGTATCTCTTCCTTTTCCTCTCCCAGTTTATGTGTCTCTTTCTCTCCTTCTCCTAGCTTGTGTGTCCCTTCCTTTCCCTCTACCGTCTCCTAGCTCGTGTGTCTCTTCCTTTCCCTCTCCGAGCTTCTGTGTCTTTTCTTTTCCCTCTCCCAGCATCTGTGTCTCTTCCCTTCCCTCTCCCAGCTTCTGATTCTTCCTTTCCTTTTCCTAGCTTGTGTGTCCCATCTTTTCCCTCTCATAGCTTCTGTGTTTCTTCCTTTCTCTCTCTTAGCTTCTATGTCTCTTCCTCTCTTTCTCGTGGGTTTATCCTCCTTCTTAGCCTAGCCTAATTGACTGATTAATTATTTAAAATTATCAACTGCGGCGAACACCTTGTTAGATTGTAAATAACATTAAATACCATATTAAAAATCAAATCATAAATATTATGCTCTAAATGTATAACACCATTGCATAAATATTATGCATAATTAAAATTTATTGAAAATAAAAGCTAATAAGACCGTCTATGTCGCAATCCTCCCCAATACATTTTTTCAGTGTATATGGGGGAGAACAGTCTTTGGTCTGAGAATCTTAGACATCTTTCCACTTGTGCGACCGTTAATGGCTCTTGGCATCCATGACAGGGTGCTTCACATTTAACCATAATTGGCCCACGAGTCAATCTTATGTGCCCGATTCTCAGCCTTTTACTTGTCGGTTGGGATGGATGCTGGTCACCCAACTGCTAAGGTCATCTCTAATCTCTCGCAGTTTGTTTCTAAAGGTATGCCTCCATTGTTCCCCCATTTATCGTCTTATAACACCTTATACTCCAACATTTCCGCTTAAAACTGCTTAGACCTAAGATCTAGTAATGGGTTTTACATTTCCATTCCTTCTTCTTCCACTACTTTAAGCCTTGTTCCTGTTCCTTTTACCTCTGCCTATCCCTAACCTACCTCCTGCCCCAATCCCGGCCGCGAAAAAGTCGGAAAAGATCCTGGTGGACACACGACATACGACATACGGATCAGCTGTCACTCCCCATATCTTCACTCTGACCATTAGGCAATCATTTATTCAAATATCTGTCCGATTTAAAGCAATTTTTAATGATTGACGTTTTCTTTTTAATCTTTATTATCGGGCCTTTTAGAAGTTATTATTTCTTATTTGTTCTTTTAAATTTAATTTAATGATTTTAGTTTTGCTATTTTGACACTGTATTTTGTCTTACTTGCTCATTTCAAAGTTTTGTGATTTGGTAAGTCAATCGAAGCTCTGTTTGCCTGTTTTTTTTTCGATTCCTAATTACAAATGTTATCGGCACATTTCCTCTTTTGTTTTAGCTCTGTACTATGTTTTATATTCTTTTCAAAACAAGCTGTATCGTAAATATTTTTTCTTTACCGAAACTTTGTATTCCTATCTATCAATGAATTTTCTAGAAAATATTAGTATCTCTAAGGAAACGAAAATGACCTTTGTCACAACCCTCCCCAATACATTTTCAATGTATATGGGGAAGACAAGTACAAACGTCTTTGGTCTGAGAATATCGCACATATTTCCACTACATGTGCGACTGTTAATGGCTCTTGGCATCCCTCATAGTGTGCTTCACTTTTAGGCCTAATCGGCCCATTTGTAAATCTTGTGTGCCTGATTCTACTTGCCGGTTGGGATGGATGCTGGTCACCCAACTGCCACGGTCATCGGTAATATCTTGTTTCAAGTCTGTGTGTGGGAGAGGAAAACGAGCGTCACAGGGCTAAGCGGCAGCTGCCTTGGCCCTCCGATCAGCTTGCTCATTCCCACTGATACCAACATGCGCTGGTACCCAAAAGAGAGTTATCTTTTTACGTTCTGACATCAGTGCAAGCCAATTTTGATCATCCATTACCACTGGATGTGATGAGATTAAGTTCTTGATTGCTTGCAAGGCATTACGAGAGTCCCATTATATTGCAATAAAATGGTTCCTAAGATCTTTAGTCATCTTGACTGCTGCAAGGATGCCATCTAACTCTGCAGTGAAGATCGAGGGTGCCGGAGAAAGACTGTCAAATACACTCTTCCATCTGCTCACTGCTGCAAAGCCCACTCCATTTTCAGATTTCGAACCATCTATATATAGTGCATCTGATCCTTAGTACTTAGAAGTTTGGTGAAGAGAACTCTCTCTGATTTCTGCTTCGGATCTCTCTCCTTTCCCAATTACAACCAAATCCAGCTCGACTTGATTGGTCCAAGAGGGAATTGGGGAGTTCCAACGGACAGAATATTAGTGAAATTTAAATCAATATCTTCCACAAGATTCCTCATTCTCTTACCATAGGATTGGCTTTCCTTAAGGGGGAAAAAAACAAACTGGATGGAGATCGCTGAATCCTTTGTAGTCTTGTGCAATAAATAAGGTTCATGTAATCCCGGTGTAATGAAAGAGGTCGTTCTCTTCTCTCAGCATACAGGGACTCCACAGGGGATGACCTGAAAGGCCCTTTGAGAGCTTCATTATGAACCGAGTCCAACATCCAAAGAACAGTGGGAGCTGCAGATGAATAAGCCTCACATCCATAGTCAATTTACTACAAATAAGTGTTTTGTAGCTTTCACCTTTAATTGTTTGATGCGAGTACCCATGTAAGGCTTGAATCAAAAATTTGACCCAAGTATTTCAACTCTTGGACAAAATACTGTGGGTTTGCTCCTAAATTGAGGGAAGAATGGAACTTTCCTCGTTTGTGGTAATGCATAACCATAGTCTTGCCTGGAGAAAATCTGAACCCATGGTACGTTGCCCACTGCACCACCTGATTTATTGCAATTTGCATTTGTTCTTGCACATCCTGTAAGCTTCCTCCTGAGCAGTAGTGTAAAATCACCCACATATAGATTACATGAGACAGCACTTGGAACGACCTTTATGATGTCATTTATAGCAATGGCAAACAGGATCACACTTAAGACACTCCCTTGTGGGACCCCTTCCAGCTGATCTTCCAGGTTAGAGAAACTGTTTCCCACCTGTCAGCAAGGAAGCTTTGTATGAAGCTAGGTAATGTTCCTCTTAAACCAATGCCATAGGGCTTCATGAGTATGCTATGCTGCCTTTTTAAAGCCAAAAAAAGACTGCTAACATGTGATAGCGCTGTGTGAAGGAAGTCTGTATAGCAGTTTCCATCATCACAACTGCATCTGTAGTCGTTCTCGATTATCTAAACCCATATTGATATGGGGTCAGCATGTTTTCCTTTTCTAGCAGTCATGCCAACCTGAACTTTATAATTTTCTCCATCTGCTTGCAGATGCAGCTGGTGAGAGAAATTAGTCTGTAATTCCCTGGTGTGGAAGAATCCTTTCCACATTAGGGACATGAATGATTATAGCCTCTTTCCATGTGGATGGCACTGTGCCCTCCCTATAGATCCTATTGAATAAGTCCAACAGGAACTTTTGGGAGTTCTCCAGTAAGTGAGATGTCATTTGGTATGGAATATCGTCTTACGGCAGAGCTGCAAAGCAGAGTCCATCTCCTTGTGCAAAAATGTCAAGTTGTATGGAGGTTATGCTGCAGTGCTACTGAAGAACAACTTTGGGTATTGTTCATGTTCAGCCTGAAGAGTGGAGAATCGGGCGGTGTAAGATGCTCCAGAGATCTCTGCCATGGATTTAGCTAGCTCATTTGCAACATCTTTTTTTATATGTGAGGATTATGCCATCTATCTTCAGAACAAATGGTGTCATGGATGTGCTCTTTCCAGTGATCTTACACACCTTATTCCATACCCATGCCATGCATCTAGCCTTTGCTTTGTTCTCTTTGTAATGGATCAAGGTTACATTGCTGGGGTGTCGTCTCAGTTGCTTTAATGCAGCTTTTCTTTCTCTGACAGCTTGTTGGCATTCATCAGCTCACCATGGTATTGGAGGTCAATGGTACTGCCTGCTACTTATGGATGCTTCTGCTACAAGGTGAATTCACGATGTGAAGTGATTAAAAGCATCTTGAACTCACTGAAAAACATTCACAGATCCTTGCAATACTGCAGTTGATCTAAAATGATTCCAGTCAGTATGTTCAAGTTGCCATCTCTGCACTCCATTGGCTGGAATACAGAATACAAAAGTATTGGAAAGTGGTTCCTTCTATGTAAGTCTTCCATAACCTGCCAAGTGAAACTCAACTGTGAATCGGGTGAACCAAGTGACAGGTCAATATTGGAGAATGTCCCATTCTGAATTTGGAAATGTGTGGGAGTGTCACTGTTCAGTAAAACTGCATCTACTTTTGAGAACAAGGACTCCAAGTCCCTTCCACGAAGGTTGCATTAAGTGTCTCCCAGAGGTGTTGCTGGCCATTGAATTCTCTCAAGAGTAGAAATGGATGAGGCAACTGCCTATGTAGATATTCCAAATCATCTATGTTGAGATCATGTGGAGGAAGGTAGATGGATGCAAGTGTAAGGTCGTGTCAAGCTTATTCTCACAGCCATCACCTGCAGTGTCATCTGCAGGTGGATGTCCCATAATGGGCTTGGAATCCTCTCAGGGAACTCAAACAATTTTCCCTGGGTATAATCTCTTGTAGGCACATACTTACTGGGTTACAGGAAGCTATCAGATGTTGCAGTTCTTCCCATTATGCAGGAATTCCCTGACAGTTCCATTGAATTTGGGTATCCAGTTCTTCAGGGTGACAAACTATCTCTTCTTAAGGTGTTTGGGAGTGCCTGTGATTAAGGCCCACCCCACACCTTTAGGCCTTTTGAAGGGTTGTTTACCTGTGGAACTAGTTTCCAAAGGCGTCTTTTGGACAAGCTCAAGATTCCTTTGCCTGGGGAAAGGACAGACCTGAACCTTTAGTTCAGGAGTATTCTGTCTAGCAGCAGAGGCCCCTGTGGATATGGTAGCAGCTGGGGCTGTCACTGTTGAGGCCTCTGGAGTCCTGCCTGATGGCTCCAAAAAATCCACTCTGGGAGGGATCTTTTGAACAGGCTCAGGATTCCTTTGTCCGAGGAAAGGGCGTACCTGAGCCTTTGCTTCAGGGGCATTCTGGCTAATATTGGATGCCCCTGTAGATGTGGTGGCAGCTAGAGCTGTCACTGTTGAGGCCTCTGGAGCCTTGATGGCTTCAAAGACCTTACTTTGAGAGGAGTCTCCTCAATAGACCCCTCACTTCTACTACGTTTCTGGTTGCAATTCACCAGAGGCAGTTTCAGCATATGAAGACTGAGGTTATGGTGTAAGAAGTATTGGAGGGCAAGTAATGGCGGGAAGGAGGACTGAGGCTAACGACTTACAAACATGTCACTTTCATATTGCAGTCAGTCTCGTCTGGTGACGAAACCTCAACTATCAGGCTACCATTTCGCTGTGGGACGATGCAAGGATCACATTGACATACCTCAACTATCTTCTGATCCATGACTGATACACCATCAATGGTCTTAACTACTAGGTATCTGCTATATGAGATACTTTCAAATTTACCAGATAAGATTTCTAATTGAGAACTTTTCTCCTTACCCGGTTTGGGGGTCATTACGATTCCCATTCTAGTCCTTTGGAAGCTGGAAAGGTTCCTGAGTGACAACATGACTGTCTAGGTCGTCAGGGAGAGTGCTTGTTCTTTTTAAATTTGTAGAAATCATACAAATTAGAATTCATTTCCTCACCCCCCCCCCCCCATTCACCATGGAGTCCAAAAAGGGGAAGCTATAGTTGGGCTCAAAATCTCCCAACAGCCATAGGGTAGTGAGGAAATATACATAGTCACTGTTACAGTGCTGATGGGAGTCATGGGACCTATGTGCTACCGACTTGATAGTGCCTGCTTGGCCCTAGCCATATTTGACCGGCCAACTGATTCGACCGAGTACTTAATCAAGCCACCCGTCTAACCAGAATAGAGGACCAAACAGGTGTGTTGCTACTTGCCATGTGCAGCGTGCAGTATCACTCAACGTCCAGGACTCCTGCCTCCTAGTAATATGGGATGCCACACTTGGCAAATGCACGTGGGAGAGTTCTCCCTGCCCCAAGATGGAATGAACCAAGGATGGGTGCACCATCCCCTCTCATAGGAAGCCATTCTGTCTCATCCCTAACTGGTGACCCCTCCAGTATGGGTAGCCCTCTGGTCCGGCTCAACAGGTCATTGGGACCTCAAGCCCCTCAACGTGGCAAGGCGGCTTCCGTTAAGAGGATATATAGGGGTTAGTTTTCCCAAAAATAAATAGTGATAAGACTGAACGTGTGTTTTGTGTTCTCTTTGGGTCTTACAATGAGATGGCATCGTACCAAAGATAAGGACTTATAAGGGAACCCAGATGCTTTTTGTTTCTACCCTTTTCACGAGCATCATCAATTTTTGAGAGGACCCTTCCCACAGATACCCTTACAAAGCGCCTAGGATAGGTTTCCTGTAGACAGAGGAAACTCCCTTAGAGACTGGTCATAGAAAAGTAGTGTAGATGGTGAACTCACATCTGAGGTCAGGGATCAAAGGCGAGGTCTATGCATGGCTGAATCCCATAGAACCAGCTGATAGGGTCTTATAGCTGATGAGGTTACATCACATCATTTTCATGACTTGTCACCACATAGCAGGTGGGTTTAGACTGGTTGTCTTGCCACTTAATTGTGCCTTTGAGAGGGGCTTGGACGTCTCTGACTCTCTCTCTCTATGTTTATGCTTCTTTATGTTTATGACTGCGCATTTCCCCGTCACGTTTTCAAGTTGATGGTCAAATTACAACTTATCCTCTGTTTTCTTGTTTTTCTCTTATCAAAACCGCCTTCGATTGATATCGTAGGGGAAGAATAATTTAAGGCATATTTTCTCAAGGCGACTGTAAAAAAGTGAATGTTGTAGGAAGTAGCTTTTAGATTGCTTAATAAAGACCTCACAATTCAGCATGTAAAATATTAAAATCATGCATTGCACAAAATAGCTGCCAGGATTCCAAAGAAAAAGCACATTTTACTAATTGAGCACATGAATTGTTGCATTGCACAAGTAACTATTAATTCTAAAGTGAAAATAATTGCATTTCAAGCAAAATTCAATAACTAGTAAATGAAATGGTCATCTATGATAGAATAGTTGGCATAGGATTAAGTGCTGTGAGTGGATGGTAAATGTGAGCAAAGAGCAAAGCTTATTAATGGCTCATCTGGTCCTTCTGGATGGTGGTAGTCTGACGCGGGTAGACGATAATACCGGTTCTACAACTGTATCTCAACAATAGCAGTCAAGGGCTTATGGTGTACCATTGATGACTTGGTTGAAAGCGACCGCCTTCCTATTTGCATTGAATATGCAAGTGAGGCCTCCATCAGAATGTCATCGTCTGGATATAACTTGAAAAATATAACTGACTGGGTCGCTTACATTGGGAGCAATAAGATTGAAATTTTTGAACTGTAAATGAAAAGTAATCAGTCTTTAGAATTGTATTTAAATACAACAGTGGCATCTTTATCAGTCAAATTGAATAATTGAATTCCATAGTGGATAGCACTTTGGTCCACAGGCTTTGCAGTAAAAAGAGCAGCCCTCAAAAAAATTAACCACAAGCAAGCAAAAGCCAGGGATCATTGAACAACCAGACAGACAAAAGGAAACTAGCCGAGCTTTGGCTTACAATGTCAGTATCATAGGTTTGGTCTACTGCTAATAAAATCAATATGAAGAAACAGTTTTGCATGAATGATTGTCTTCTATTCAGCTCCAGACATAGCTTGTACACTCGCCAAGCAGATCTCACATCAAAGTAGCTAAGAAAATTACATTCCAACTTTCTTGCCCACTAAGGAAGCAGTTCTGCTGTAACCTACAAGAAATGGCATTTATGTATATATTTTCCACACAGAAGGAAAACTATTTAGTAGTTCAGAATTAAAAAAAAAATTCTTTGGACCGCATTGGTAAGAACTTCTTACTCAGATTTATCAAAGTGCATTTCTTGCAAGGGGTCGATGTTGTGCCTGATGTTGATTTACACATGTGGAGCCCTAAAATATATTCACATCGAGCATCAAGTCAAGACATTGACACCAGAGGCAGAGATGCACCAGGGATTTTGAGATAACTGTTGTAAACGTCATGTGTTTAATGCCAGTGGATCCAAGATCTTTCCTCATAAACAAAATTTAGATTTTGTACTGTCGACGACCCACAGTTTTCTGCTCTTTTAGTTCACTCCCAGCTTATTAAATGCCTGAACACACATACAATGAATGATTGAGTAATATACATATACTTCATAGTGGTAACAAATCAACCAAGTTCATATGGGCACCAGGACACTCTGGTGTCTATAGCAATAAACAGACAGCCCATTTATCCAGGTCATTTGGCGATCTTGACCAGAGCATTGTATATAAATATCTCAGGGGTGTTATATCCACAATAAAAACTCCTACGACAAAAGTGACCCAACCTACAAGTAAAGATAGAGGACATAGCCCACAGAAAAAAATAGAAGACCAACAATAGCCAACATTTAAATATAATATATATAATATTATATATATTAATAATAGCAATAACAATAAAGGTAACCTTGTGAAAATTGTATCATAAATAGTAAATTAAACTTAATTATTTCCAGCTTATTAACATGAGATGAAAAAAAAAATCGAACTGTATGACCTTATCTAAAGTTTTGGAGTAAATAGATCCTCTGATTTAAGGTTATATAGCTAGAACAAAATAGTGGAATAATTCCCTGTATCATATGCCTTCGACAGGTTGATGACATGCAGTGTAAACTTGTATTTATCAAATAAGAGTAAAACGTAAAACCTTTTTTTTTATAATTTTCAACCGTTGATCATCATAGCTAACCAAAGCATCTCTGCTGCTCTTGATTACCTTATATGCATTGCGTGTAGATCAAACGTTTTTAATTTCTGTATTGACAAGCAAAAATTAGTGTGTAGCGGCGATCTCGATTTGTCGAAGTTTTCACCCACCTTTGCGCAATAATTGGTAAAGGAATCTTTTACAGTTGAGATTCCTGGATGTAAGACTTCACCATAAATCAGCCGCTAATATGACATCTTCAGAATGTGTTACAATGCTTTAAAGAGGTTTATGATTTTATTTGTGAGGATTTTTTACTTGTTTATTCTTTTATGATTTTAGTTTCTACTAGTATAGATTTACTAGTATTGTATAAACAAGAAAAAAAAAGAAGTTGGGATTTACCACCTCATACTACCAATTAGATAAGACAGTGTAAAAGTATGTCTGCACAGTGAAATTTGTTAGATTTCTAAATATGATTAGAAAAAGAATCTACTCTTTCATGAGTAGAAAAAAGAATCTACTCTTTTATGAGTAGACAAAAATAATCTACTCTTTCATAAGTAGAAAAAAAAGAATCTACTCTTTCATGAGTAGAAAAAAAAATCTACCCTTTCCTCTTGGTGACTTCACACAGTATTGCTCTGAAGGAAGCTTACTGGATGTGCAAGGACAAATGCAGACTGCAACATACCATGGGTTCAGATTTTCTCCAAACAAGACCATGGCTATTAATTTCCACAAACGATGAAAATTCCATCCTTCCCTTAATTTAGGAGCAAACCCACTATATTTTGTCCAAGATGTGAAGTACTTGGGTCTAATTTTTGACTCAAGGCTTATATGGGTGCCTCACATAAAAAAGTTGAAGGTTAAAGCACAAAAAGTACTTAGTATTTTGTGTGTTCTTTCACGCCTATCTTGGTATGCAGACCACACAATGTTTCTGCGGCTTTACCGAGCACTTATTTGTACCAAACTGAACTATGGATGTGAGGCTTATTCACCTGCTACTCCCACTGTTCTCTGGATGTTGGACTCCACCTCTTTCATTACACCGGGATTGCCTGAACCTGATTTACTACATGAGACTGCAAAGGATTCAGGGATCTCCTACATCCAGATTGATTTTCAACCCCCTTGAGGATAGCCGATCCTATGGTAGGAAAATCAGGAATCTTGTGGAAGATTTAAATTCAAATCTCACGAAGGTTCTGCCTGTTAGAACACTCCAATTGCCGCCTTGGACCAATCGAGTCGAGCTGGATTTGGTCGGAATTGGGAAGGGGGAAGTAGAAGTCAGAGAGAGTTTTTTTCAATATACTTCTAAGTCTTTCTCCGGCAATCTCGATTTTCACTGCAGAGTTACTTGCGATCCTTGCAGCAGTCAAGATGACAAGAGACCTTAGAATCCATTCTTTTGTTATTTATTGCGACTCTCGTAGTGCTTTACAAGCAATGAAGAGCTTAAGCAGCGTTGGGTCTGGTCAGTACTTGGATGGCTTATACACTCTACGTGCTTTACAGAGTTGCACAGCTCAAAAAGGGTAAAAGACTTACGGTAGGTACATAAAAGTAGTGACAATTGAGTTAGAATTGCTTATATTCTCGATAGCGGTCGACTATGATTCATACATTATGATTTCAGTGATATGATTGGAAGGCCATGGTCATGGAATATGGTGTAAAAAGACAAGATAGATTTGATTAATAGTTATGGAAAGCTGTGAGCTGTGATACAAAGTTGGTTCATTTTGTCAATGTTAATGCCAACGATCATACCACGTTGAAACCACTGCTTCTCGTCCGATCAGCGAAGTTAATCTCATCACATCCAGTGGTAAGAAAGGTTCAATTTTGGCTTGCACTGATGTCAGCATGTAATACAACTTTGTGATGGGTGCTAGCGCATGTTGGTATTAGTGGGAATGAAAACGTGACTCTCATAAAGCCTTACAAGCAATCAAGAATTTAATCTCATCTTATCCAGTGGTAATGGATGTTCAAAATTGGCTTGCACTGATGTCAGCACTTAAAAAGATAACTCTCTGTTGGGTGCCAGCGCATGTTGGTATCAGTGGGAATGACCGAGCTGATCGGAAGGCCAAGGCAGCTGCCGCTCAGCCCTGTGTTGTTCGTTTTCCTCTCCCACACACAGACTTGAAACCCAGTATTCGCCGCTAATGACCTTAGCTGTTGATGCTGCAAATAAATCTAAATAATCAAACAATCTTTCCTCTTGGTTTTGTGTCTTTTTGTTTGTTTACATAGTTTATTTGCAGAGAATGTTTCCAAATGTTAAATCTACATGTATGTATTTGTTTGTTTACCATCTATTTACATCTCTATAATATTATCTTTGCCCATTCTGCAGCTCTTTCTATATTCCCGTATGTCTACCCACTCTCTCTTACTCAGTCTATCCAATGACCAGGCTGGAATAGGAAGATGATGCTAGATCTCTTTCGAAATGTATTAGAAAAACACACAGATGGATTTCCTTGAGGTAGCACCTTGGTGGAAATAGAAGGGAGTCTCAAGGCCAGCACTGGGAACCGACCTTTGGAACGTTTTGCTTGACTTTTTCCAAGAGAGCTGTTTTTCTCATAGTAAATTTGTTTGTTTACCATCTATTTACGTCTCTATAATATTATCTTTGCCCATTCTGCAGCTCTTTCTATATTCCCGTATGTCTACCCACTCTCTCTTACTCAGTCTATCCAATGACCAGGCTGGAATAGGAAGATGATGCTAGATCTCTTTCGAAATGTATTAGAAAAACACACAGATGGATTTCCTTGAGGTAGCACCTTGGTGGAAATAGAAGGGAGTCTCAAGGCCAGCACTGGGAACCGACCTTTGGAACGTTTTGCTTGACTTTTTCCAAGAGAGCTGTTTTTCTCATAGTAAATTTGTTTGTTTACCATCTATTTACGTCTCTATAATATTATCTTTGCCCATTCTGCAGCTCTTTCTATATTCCCGTATGTCTACCCACTCTCTCTTACTCAGTCTATCAAATGACCAGGCTGGAATAGGAAGATGATGCTAGATCTCTTTCGAAATGTATTAGAAAAACACACAGATGGATTTCTACGTTAGTAGGTCGGGTTCTTTAAGACAGATATCGGCCACACGGAAAGCGCGCATAATGTGTAACAATGTGGTTGATAAGTTGGTTACTTCGCATGATAAAGTTTACTATATAAACTGTTTTTCCTTCTCCAGATTCTGCAACATAATCTGAAGGAGAGCAAAATAATTTCGCTCTTGTGAATATATGTTATAATGATCATCGGCTAGTGTAATACTAATAGAGCAGTTAGATAAACCTTCCAAGTAGGTTCACAGTTAGTTCTTCACCATCGGAGAGTTAATGCAAGTGCACCTTGTGTTGGCCTTGGACGGGCTGCTTCCAGAGGGGGTTCAGGTTTTCTCGGGACCATTGTACTTTCTTCTTTTTCTTCTTGTCTAAATACCCAATCCCATACCCACGAAGCTCTCCATAAAAGATATGGAGTTTTGAAGGAAAGGCAATTTGAGTGGGGTTTCACGCAAAAGCAATCTGTAATACTTTATATCCACCTATTTTTCTGAAACTTAACTTTCTTGGAATGCGGTAAAATCAAAAGATATTACTATATATACCAAACCCACTTTGCTACCCAGTCAAAGAGTGCATATTTAAGGACGAGAATTTCCTTCAAGATAAATATCGACAGTTTTACTTTTAACAGTATGAAGTATATTACATCCAGCATTTAACTTTATTAATCAGCTATTAACACTGGGATGGTTTAAGTTAGTCAAAGTAAGCAAAGCTGCCCTAAACATTTCCAATTAATATGAGTAAATCAGGTAATATGTAAGTTTAATCTTAGATCGTATCTTTATTACACTGCCCCGTATCAAATTTGCCGACAAAAAAAAAAATAAAATAACGCATGTTTTACAGTTACTTTGGGGTCCTGATTCCAGAAATAACATTTTTGTCTATCACATCACGTTTCGTCACAAAGCACTACATGGGGTCAGGACGACTTTTTTCCAGAAAGAACCACCTTCCGGAAGATGGAGCAGTGGAAGGTCTCTTGTTTGGCAGGGATTTTGACAAAGCTAAAAGGGTGTTATGCCATTTGGTTTCTCTGTGCTGGACAAATATGTAAACTTTACCTTATTTCTTGGTGAGTGTTCACTTTCTTCATAGTCATATAGATTACTTTCCTGGAAATCTTAGGGCAGTGAGTTAAGAACAAGAAGAGAGGTTGCATCAGGACAGAAATAACATGGAAAAGAGATATCAAGGGAGATGGAATACTAACACGATGGCAGACTATTGCTGGTGCCTGAAAAGATTCCACAAATATCACATACTCACATAAATCCAAGAGGAAATTCGCCCCTTAAATATATTTAATCTATATCATATTAGTAACTCGGGGATTAGTACACTCGTACACGAATTCAGCTTGATTTTAAACGCTAAAGAACCGTGTTTTTCATGCAAACGTTCTTCTGCAAGTCTAAGCTGATAAGAACTATAACTATATTGTGAGTCTGAGGTTCGTGATGCTAAGCAAACGTGTTATTCACATACATAAGTAAATAGAACAATATAGATTGATATACATATAAATATATAGCTATCTATCTACCTATACATATATATATATAAATATATATATATATACATACATATGTATATATGAATATATATATACATATATATATATATATATATATAAATATATATACATACATATGTATATATGAATATATATATACATATATATATATATATATATATATATAAATGTGTGTGTGTGTGTGTGTGATTATATATATATATATATATATATATATATATATATATATATATATATTTATACATTCATATTTATACATATACAGATATATGAATCTACATACATATCTTTTTATATATGAATCTACATACATATATTTATATATATGAATCTACATACATATATTTATATATATGAAAATACTTATTTTCTTCGTATATATATATATATATATATATTCACATGTGTGTGTGTGTGTGTGTGTATGTGTGAATATCGCTCTGCTTGTGGCCTTGGCTTATTTTGGGGCTTACGTGGAACTGTGACTAATCCAGGTGTTGCTTTCGATCCAAAAATAAATAAAAAATTGATAGATAAAAAATTAAAATCAGACAAATGCACTTAGCATACATAGTGCTCATTTTCTCTCTCTTTCACTCTCTTTAGTATGTTTTCGGTCATGTTCAACTGTTTTATGACCATTTGTCAGTTGTATCCAAGGGCAAGCATTGTAATGAATAATAAAAATTCTTATTTATATTTTTTTCAGGTATGGATTGTTCGAGGAATGGAGGGGCACAAATGATTTATTGTATTCATCTGTATATATATTTATATGTATATATATACATACACATTTATTTTATTTTGGGGGGGCTGGTGGGGGGGGGGGGGGAGTTGGGAGTTGGGAGCTAGGGTGGGAAGGTAGATCATGAAAACCCAAAGGGACGATGTGTAAATAGTAACAAGTCGTGATGACATGCAATTTCCTCCTTTCTTTCTAAGATTTTACATAAGCGTACCTAGTGACGTCTTCTGTATGCACACAAAAGTTACTACTGTATTAAAATTTGATCTAAATCTACAGTACTTGCTCCGAAGATACAAGATGCTCCGCCAAATGCACGAAGCGACACGATAAGCAGAAAATGTATAACTTTAGCTGAAATAGCTGGCATTTGTGTAACAATTATTATCAGTTACCAACTACAAATTTTCATATTGCTTGGAGATACTGATGATGAGAAGTTTGTTTCAGAAAAAAATATATACTTTACACTATTATTACATCAAGATAGTATCTGTGTCAATAAAATTAAAATATATGTAAATAGCTTCAACTGGCCTTCGAGTTTTATGGGCCTTTTAATTAACAAGTAAAATTACTCATAACAATTCATATTCTCGGTGGAGTGTGCTCTGACAGTTCTTACCGTGTATGGCAGCATGTTGTCGGCGAGGATCATGATAAATTCCTTGCGCTTTTGCAGTAATTATTGTTAAAAAAAAATATGGAAATCACATAATCACATGAAGCCAAATAACAAAGAAATAATAAGAACAGATATTGAACATTCTTACAAATTAAGTCTTTTAGGTGGACTAACCTGACAATCTCTGAGTGACTATGCTTCGAGGAACATACTCCTCATCGCTACGGTTAAGATTATCATCACTTCTGTACATAACATTATCTCCTGAAAAAAAAGTAATTAGTTGAATTCACATCTGAAACAATAGATTCAGAAACATTTGTCGCAGAAACAGCTTGTTCAGAAACATCTGATCCACTTGATTACATTTGACTTGGTTTCATCAGGAACTGCATTAGATATTTCAGTGATCAATGATTCATGTGACCCCACCAGTTTCAGGAAAAGTGTCGACAATAATGTCACTTGTGTGGTATCATTATTCCCAATTGATACTATATGACCCTTTTTGAGGTTGCAATTAAAGACATATTCCTTGACTGTTGGAGGTAATTTCTTGAAATAATCATTACTCCAGAGGTTCCAGGATCTACCAAATTGCAACTAGCATAATATTTCTCTGTCAGACTTAATGCCCAAAGATTTCCTCAGTTATGACTTGGGCGACCTTACTATCTCTCCCACCAACTTCCACATTCTAGGAATTGTGTGGCAATAAATTACAACTCAGGAGAGAATGAGGATCAAAATCCCACTTAAGATTGGCTGCACTTATAAAGATCTCTGTATTATCAGCATACAACACCAAAGGACCTCTACATGCTGCAAAGCTCTCAAAAGCGAGAACACAATGGACAAAAAAACTACACAATGCATAGGGCCACCATAATCAATATCAGTTATGTTAAAGGGAGGAACACACTTTACAAGTAACTCGGAGAGAGTTGCTACAGGCTGCTACAAGTCTTGACTTTGTGATACGTCTGATTCAGCAAAAGTCAAGCAACCAGACAATCTGTTTGACCCAGGCTTTATATTAAGAAATCTCAAAACATAAGCAATTATATGAATGACATCTTCAAGAATTCTCCATTTAATAAAATCAAAGAAAAGAAGGGGAGCAAAATTAAGGTAGACAGACATTAATTACTTTCTGGAATGATTGACTGATTATTCAAAATCATCTAAGCTAAGGTCATTAGCGGCGAATACCTTGTTGGATTGAAATGTAAAAATATTTAAAACGTTAAAAATCTATCAACAAATATCTTATAAATGATAAACTATTATATTAAAAATCGAAGTATAAATATTATGCTCTAAATATATAAAATTGTTGCATAAATATAATGCATGATTAAATGTTATTAAAAATATTATTCTCCCTTAGTAAACGAATATGGCCTATGTCACAATCCTCCCCTAATATGTTTTTCAGTGTATATGGGGGAGAGAAGTACATACGTCTCTGGTCTGGGAAAGTCGCACATCTTTCCACTACCGTTAATTGCTCTTGGCATCCCTCACAGCTTGCTTCACTTTTAGCCATCATTGGTCCACGAGTGCCTGATTCTTAGTCTTGTTAATACAACTAGTTGTTGGTTTGGTTTGTTGGTCACCTAACTGCCAAGGTCATCTCTAATCTCTCACAGTTTGTTTCTAGAGGTCTTCCTCCATTGTTCCTTCCATTCATAGCAAAGACATCTCTCGATGCTGGATTTCAAGTCGGTGTGTGGAAGACGAAAATTAGTATCACAGGGCTGAACGGCAGCTACATTGGCCTTACGATCAGCTCGCTCATTCCCACTGATACCATTGCAAGCCAATCCCGAAACTCCCTCACCACTGGATGTGATGAGTTTAAGATCTTGATTGCTTGCAAGGCACTGATAGCAATTAATTACAATTGAATGGTTCATAAATCACAGTATATTACAATAGAATGGTTCGTACAGCCTCTAGTCATCTTGATTGTTGCAAAGATGGCATGTAACTCTGCAGTGAAGAAAGAGGCTGCCAGAGAAAGACTGCCAACTGCAGTTTTCTTCCTGCTCACTGCTGCACACCCTACACCATTTTCAGATTTCGAACCATATGTATATATTGCTTCCGATCCTTAATACTTAGATGTTGTGTTGAAGAAATATATCTCTGACTTCTGCTTCCAACGGCTAGAACCTTAGAGAGATTTCAATTTGGATCTGCTAGCATAGGATCTGCTATCCTTAAGGGGATTGAAAATTAATCTGGATGTAGGAGATCCCAGAATCCTTTGTAGTCTCGTGTAAATCAGGTTCATGTAGCCCCGGTGCAATGAAAGAGGTGGTTCTGCACTCTCAGCATACAGGGAATCCACAGGTGAAGATCTGAAAGCCCCAATACAAATTCTGAGAGCTTCATTATGAACTGAGTCCAGTATCCGGAGAACAGAGGGAGTTGCAGATGAATAAGCCTTGCATCCATAGTCAAGTTTGCTATGAATAAATGCTCGGTAAAGCTGCAGAACCCCCAAAATACTAAGCGCTTTTGTAGCTTTCAACTTTTTGATGTGAGGCACCCATGTAAGCCTCGAATCAAAAATTAGACACAGGTACTTCACCTGTTGGACAAAATGCAGTGGGTTTGCTCCTAAATAGAGGGAAGGATGGTACTTTCCTTTTGTGAAAATGCAAAACCATTGTCTTGCTTAGATAAAATTTGAAGCCATGGTAAAATGCCCACTGACTTATTGCAGTTTGCAATAAATCGACTTTTACAATTTCATTTATAACAATGGCAAACTGCATTAAGGCATTTGAAACAATGTCCAAGCAATGTAACCTTGAGCCATTATATAAAGGCTATAGCCAAGGCCAGGCGAGTGCTAAAGGAGGCTAGATGGACATCAGGGAGACAGGATGTCTTCTCAATTATCTTTGGGATCTCCTTAACATGGGTATGGGACAGGTGCGTAAGATCGCTGGAAAAAACACATCTGTGTCACCACCTGCTCTGAAAAAAGATGTCATAATCCTCACAGACAAAAAAAAAATGTTGCAATGAGTTTTCTAAATCCATGCCAGATATCTCTGAAGCATCTTACACTACCCGATTCTCCACTCTATGGGCTGAACAGGAACGACACCGAATGTCATTCTTCAGTAGGACTGCAGCAGAACTGCCCCAGGAAGTGACGACATTCCATACCAAATATCTCACTTACCGGAGAGTTCCCAAAAGTTCCCGTTGGACCTATTCAATAGGATCTATAGAGAGGGCATCCGCACGGAAAGAAGCAATAATCATGCCTGTCCCTAAACCTGGCAAGGATGCTTCCACACTAGGGAATTACAGACCAATTTCTCTCACCAGCTGCATCAGCAAGCTGATGGAGAATATTACAAACTTCAGGTTTAGAAAATTAAGATCGACCACAGATGCACTTGTGAGAATACAGAATTCCTTCACACAGCAACGTCACATAGTAGTCTTCTTTGACCATGAAAAGGCTTACATCACTGCTTGGAAGCATGGCATATTCATGAAGCTGTATGACATTGGTTTATGAGGAGCACTACCTACCTTCATACAAAGCTTCTTTGCTGACAGGAAGTTTAGAGTTCGATTGGGAAACAGTTCCTCTAACCTGGAAGGGGTCCATCAAGGGAGTGTCTTAAGTATGACCCTGTTTGTCATTGCTATAAATGACATTGTAAAAGTCGTTCCAAGTGCTGTCTCATATAATCTGTCGAATTTTCTCCAAGCAAAACCATGGCTATGCATTTCCACAGGACAGGAAAGTTTGCGGGTTCTTTCACACCCATCTTGGGGTGCAGACTGCACAACACTTTGTAGTAAACTTGACTATGGATGTGAGGCTTATTCATCTGCATCGCCCACTGTTCTCTGAACTCGGTTCATAATGAAGCTCTTAGAATCTGTACAGGAGCTTTCAGGTCTTCACCTGTGGAGTCCCTGTATGCTGAGAGTGAAGAACCACCTCTTTCATTAACGGAACTTCATGAACCTGATTTACTACACAAGACTACAAAGGATTCGGGGATCTCCTACATCCAGATAGATTTTCAATCCCCTTGATGATAGATAATTGTGTGGTAAGAGAATGAGGAATCTTGTGGAAGATCTTAATTTAAATTTCATTAAGGTTATGTCTGTTGGAACTCCCCAATACCTCCTTGGACCAATCAAGTCAAGCTGGATTTGGTTGTAATTGGGAAATGGGGAGAGATCCGAAGCAGAAATCAGAAAGAGCTTTCTTCACCAAACTTCTAAGTACTAAGGATCAGATGCAATATATACAGATGGTTCGAAATCTGAAAATGGTTTGGGCTTTGCAGCAGAAGGAAGGGAGTATTTGGCAGTCTTCCCCCCCGCAGCCTTGATCTTCACTGCAGAGTCACATGCCATCCTTGCAGCAGTCAAGATGACTAGAGGTCTTACAAACCATTCTGATGTTATATAGTGTGGCTCTCATAATGACTTGCAAGCAATCAAGAGCTTAAACTCATCACATCCAGTGGTGATGGAGGTTGAAAGCTGGCTTGCACTGATGTCAGCACGTAAAATGATAACTCTTTGTTGGGTGCCAACGCATGTTGGTATCAGTGGGAATGAGCGAGCTAACCAGAGGGTCAAGGCAACTGCCGCTCAGTACTAATACTTTCCCCTCCTAAACACTGATTTGGAACCCAGCATCAGTTGTCTTTGCATATAAATAGAGGGAACAAGGGGGGCATGACCTTGGCAGTTGGGTGACCAGCATTCATCCCAACCAACAAGTAGAAATTGTATTAACAAGACTAAGAATTGGACACACAAGACTGATGGCTAAAGGTCAAGCACACTGTGAGGAATACCAAGAGCCATTATGGGTCGCACATGTAGTGGAAAGAAGTGCAACATTCTCAGACCAAAATTGTTTCCCCTATATACACTGAAACATGTATTGGGGAACATTGTGACATAGGTCTTATTAGTTTCCTTAGGAAGACTAATATTTTCACTAAAATTAAATTGTGAATAATGTTTATACATTTAGAGAATACTATATATATGCTTTGATGTTTCATGTATTTATTGTTATTCATAAGACATCTATTGATAGATTTTTAACGTTTTAAATATATTAACATTTCAGTCTAACACAGTGTTCTCCGCTAATGGCTTAACCTGTTGACGCGGCAGATCAATTAGTTGATATTCTTGTTAGATTCAGGTATTGGTAGGTCGTAGGTCGTTCTGACTGCTGACATTGAGGAGGTTCTTTTACAGATCAGAGTTACTCCTAAGGACCGTGATGTGCACTGGTTCTTATGGAAACGAGGATGAGGAGGTTTACCAGAGGCCCCTGTCTTCTGAATGCCACAATCAAACACCATTTAAATGTGTGGTGTGGTGAAGGAGCTTGGGAGAATTTATATTTGAATGATTGGGTGACTGATGGTAATTCTACTCATGAAGTGAATTCCAAATTTGAAGAGGCTAAAAACATATTACCGGTGGCCGGTATGAGTCTTGTAAGGAGCCATTCTAATGATGCTAAATATTCAAGAAAACAATCTGCTCATTAGGGACATAGCAGAGTTGATGAGACTGTCACCAATGTGTTTTGCATGAAGTGGTTTGTATCTTCTGATTCTTTCTCATTTGAAGGCCTCAAATTAAATGTAAACTTGTCTCAGCCAAAGTTGCTTAGCGCCATATCATCAGCCAGGCTCTTAGAACTTTTTGTGATGCAATTGGATGATAGAGTAAAGTGTTGGTGATAGACTGATTCAAGGGTTGCTCTTGCTTGGATAAGGTCTAATACTAATTTGTATTTCCATAAATTCTCAAAAACTAGTTCTCCCCCTGAAAACCTATGCAATCCCCTGGCAAATCCCTTTGGAATGTCACATGTTGCTACTTTGGAACTTTCCAGCTTTCAAAGAGCAAGGATGAGAATCGTAATGCTTCCTGGACATAGACCCAACTCTTGGCATCTTAAGGAAAATGGACAACCAAGAGTGTGTGTGAAGTGTGGTACAACAGGTTATCAAGGAGATGACAACTGTCTAGGACCAGTATGCTGTAACCACTGCAAAGAAGCTCATGAAACCTTCAAAGCAATGTAAAAGGTACAAAGTTAACAAAAGAAGTATTGCTAATAAAGAACAAAGAGAAAGTCAGTATTCCAGTGGCAAAGCGACATTCCTGTGCACAGCTAGGTAAGTCCTTTGCCTGGGTTCTAGCCTGTTCTCTTTCCCACCATCCCTTGCCCTCCGATACCTCTTGTACCACACACTCTGTCACTACAGTTAGACCTCAAATACTGAAACTGCTTCTGGTGAGCTGTTCCACCAGAGTAGGAATGACAGGTCTAATAAGGAGATTTCTCCCAAATTAAGGGCCTTGGAGCCGTCAGTCAAGGCTCCAGAGACCTCAACGGTGGCAGCTCCACATCAACAGGGATCTCTGCCTGTTAGACAAAATGCCCCTGAACCAAAGGCTCAGGTCTGCCCTTTCCCTGGGCAAAGGAATGCCAAGCCCTTCCAAAAGACCCAAAATGGGGTCTCTGGAGCCACCAGGCTCCAAATGCCTTAATGGTGACAGTTTGTGTATGCCTACAAGAGATTATGACCAGGGAAAATCGTCCAATTTCCCTGAGAGGATTCCAAGTTCAAGCCCATTATGGGACCTTTGATAATGGACCTCATGGAGGAGTAACAGTGACGATATGTCAGGATATTCCCTTCCAGACCATCCACCTGCAGACAACATTGCAGGTGAAGGCTGAGAGAATAGGCTTGACACGACCTTACACTGTTGCATCCATCTATCTTCCTCCACATAATCTCAACATAGATAATTTGGAATATCTACTTGGACAGTTGCCTCATCCATTTCTTCTCTTGGGAGATAGCAATGTTCCATCTCGCTGTGGGGTGATGCGAGGATCACACTGACACACCTCAATTATCTTCTGATGTACTTCAAAAATATCAAGATTCATGATTGATACACCATCAATGTTCTTCACTACTAGGTATATACTGTATGAGATACTTTTATACTTACCAGGTAAATTTCCTTAATGGATTGAGGACTTTTCTCCCTCTTACCTGGTTTGGGAGCCCAGGAACCATTACAATTCTCATTCTTGCCCTTTGGAAGCTGGAAAGGCTCCAGAATGACATGTGACATTCCAGAGGGATTGGCCAGGGGATTGCGTAGGTTGTCAGGGAAAGTGCTTGTTCTTTGTAAATGTTTAGAAATCATACAAACTAGAACTCATTTCCTCAGCCCCCCCCCCCCCCACCCCACCCCACCCCACCCCACCCCCACCCAACCCACCATCGTATCCAACATGGGGAAGCTATAGTTGGGATTCAAAATCTCCCAACAGCCACAGGGAAATATACACAGTCACTATTTCAGTGCTGATAGCAGTCACATGGGTAGTGAGCAAATATATGCAGTCACTATTACAGTGTTGGAGGCAGTCGCGGGACCTATGTGCTACCGATTGGACTGTGCCTGCTTGACCCTAGCCATATTTGACCGGCCGAATGACTTGACCCGGCCTTGATCAAGCCACCCATCAAACCAGAATGGAGGACCAAAGAGGTGTGTTGCTTGATGCAGGGTGCAGCGTGCAACATCGCTCAACCTCCAGGACTCCAGTCCCCTGGTAATACAGCACAAAACGCACAGCAAACTCACATGGGAGAGTTCTCCCTGGTCTAAGATGGAATGAACCACGGATGGGTGCACATCCCCTCCCATAGGCCTTGGTGCACCTGGAAGTCATTTTATCTCATCCCTCACTGGTGACCCATCCAGTAAGGGTAGCCCTCTGGTCCGGCTCACCAGATGATTGGGAACTCAAGCTCCCCACCTCGGTAAGGCGGCTCCCGTTAAGGGGGGGGGGGGGTAATATCAATTAATTTGAGCGTAAAGGTCTGTGGGACATGTAATATGTAGGGTTAACACTAACAGGAACTCCTGTATAAATCCTTGCTTATTAAGATCAAGAAAAACACGACTGTAAATCTCTTTAAGTGACTGTCCGACATCAGTTCTCCTTTGATATTTTCATATCTATTTTTTTTTTTTTTTTTTTTTTCTTATCCTTCTCATATTTCCAAGGTGATACTACTTATACAAACTTAACTTCCTCCACAAATTTAACTACATGAGGATCTAAAATAAAAGGGTCGGGAACTGTTTCCTGTGGACAAAGACCAACTCAGAATCTGGGACGCTGTTTATACAATGCACTGTACATGCATCAACATTATTGTCGGCTGATTTCATCCAGTTGCCAGACCAAACACAGTTCAATGGGCAAAGTACCAATCTTATGTACTTTGTCACCAGTACCATAGTGCCCACCCCTTTTTCTTCTTAACAAAGGCATTATTACTTCCCTTAACTCTGGGAACTACTCGGACTTTGTCCAGAGGGGACACCATTTTTTATCACCAAAAGATTTCCTAAGTTATACCTTTGGAAAAATAACAATAATAATAGTTACATAGGTTACTCATGATCTAATTTCAGTCTTAGAGGTAACTGAGAGAAGGGTAATATCAAAACAATTAATGAACTTACATTTCCTGAAATATTGAATCATAAATCATTACACTACCACAACAACAACAACAACAAAACACATTAATCTACAAATTGTCAAACTTTTTCCAAGAACGTGTAATCCAACCTGTCACTCTTTTCGCTTGTTCTTCTTTGGCCTTTCGTCTTTACAGATCAGTTTTCTCTAATATCTACTTATCATCCCATCATCTTCTTCAATTCTTGTCTACAGTACCAAGGGTCAGAAAACCAAATCAGCAACAACAACAAATATTCTTTTTGAATGGGTTTTAAATTCTCAATGAAATAAGAGAGACACATCTGGATGGTGCCCAGGTGCCATGTACCGGCCACTAGCTCTGATATCTCAAGATAATCTAAACTCTTTCAGGCAGTTAAATGACACTCTTCTCTGTTCTTTTTTTTTCTCTCTCTCTCTCTGGTTATGGTTATAGTGCCAGCTTTTAGCACTGTATATACTTCAAAATTTAACGTCTACTCAAATCACATATAGTACAAGCATATATTTCTTCTTAATCCATACCCGCATAATTCCAGAACTTAAATGAATCTCTCCAATAACAAAAATAATTCATATTGTTTCCTTGATTTAAATATCAATTATACAACTTTAATATAACAAGTACCAGCGAAATATAACAGCGTCCCCTTTAAACAATGATAATGTAGAGGGAGGGCAACAAAGAAAACGGATTTTTTGTATGGGAAACTATTATATTTTACATAGATTCTTACTCTTGGTGAAATAAAATAGAAATATATAAACTTTTATACAAAAATATAAAAAATTATCATTTTTCTGAAAAATAACTAAGTTATATTATCTTACATAGCTAAAAACTGATTAAAGTTGAGGTATACATAAGAGGTAACATATGCATAAAGACCAAGTAAGTAAGGTATATAAAGGGTGGTTTATAAACGAATTTTTGGGTCATTCTAACTTCACAACTCTTGTGCTCATTACAGTACAAATAAAATTCCAATAATTATCGATACCTTAATTAATATATCAACTTCTAACTGATATTTTTTCACGATATTTATTTGGAGATCGGAGGTCGGCAATTCGAGAATGAGCAACAGTCTTTACATCTATTAATTATATAAATTGCTACGATTGTCCGACTTACTTTCCCACAAAGACCGAATACTTATTTGGCTTCGAGAAGATCTACTTATGATGGCCTTCTTCACCAATTTTGAAGACACATAAGAGTAATCAGCGCCAGTGTCAAATCATTTCACACTTTGTCAAAGGCTGTCTGTAAAACAGTCAGAGGCTTAGCAACCACATTGCTAGCACTCAAAATAACATCAACATGGCTAACAGATTTACCAGCAGCTTCCACTTCAGACACTGTAGACTGACCACCCGTTTCCTTATCGTGAGTCTTCTCTTGAGGCCTATAACCTTTGGAATAACACATTACAGAATGAAAGGAAAACAGTCACAGTAAGAATGGGACGAATGGAAACAAAGAGAGAATTTTGACAAGAATATATAGTGGTTGATAGACAGAACGAACAAGAGCTGAATCAGGTCTCAGGAGGAGGGTCAAGGTCGAAGAGTCTAGGGAAGGCTTTGCTAACTAACGAGGAGGTAAGGTCATCCAAGCCCCATTGACCAGCACTCAAGTTAAAAGTTTCCTTTCGTACGAATTAGCTGATTTATGAATTAATTCAACGTTTTTTTCCAGTTTTACGTTGTATATGTATGAAAAATTTATCATTTGCATGTATACAGAATACAATAATGTATCGGATACCCACATCCGCATAAAATCTAGAATCTGCATATATATACACATCCGCGAATTTCGCAATAAGTAACATTTATATTGACATCCGTGTCTGTTTCAAACATCTGCAAATAAGGAATGCGGATATTTAGTTTTTCTCTTATATACATACATATATATATACATATGTATTGTATAAAAGGTATGAAGGAGAATGAATATCTTCACAATACAAGAGATGTATTTGACCGGTTTCGACTTTGTCTTCGTCAGAAATACATGTATTTCTGACGAAGACAAAATCGAAACCGGTCAAATACATCTCTTTTATTGTGAAGATATTCATTCTCATTCATACTTTTTATACATTTGTCAACATGAACGCGGTTCATACATATGTATATATATGTATATATATTTTTTTCTCGCTCGTACGAGAATCCCCGAGAAAATAAAGAAGATGCTGAGCCCACATCTACTTTTATACCTAATATAACGTTTATATTATGCGATATCATATTGGACTATCTCATTGTAAAAGATCGAAAAAATATAATAATTGTATCTTACGCATTTTAAAGCACCACCAGCTGCTTGCCAGCGTCCCCTTAGGGTAAACGGCCTTGTTTCGCCCTTCCTGCCAGGGATCACACATTAAGGCAGTGGCTTCTAAACGGTGGGGCGTGAAACCCTAGGGGGCACAAAGGGCTGTGTGGGGGGCGAGGTTTGAAGGTACGTGTATAGATATTGTTTTCTGTGATGTTTATTGACATCTGCTGTGTATGACAGTTAAATACAGTATTTGAGTAGGGGGCATAGTGGACGTATCGTTCAGTGAGGTGGGGGGCGAGAATTAAAAAAAGTTAGAAACACTGCATTAAGACCGATGAATACCCTGTTTAATACTTAGTTGCATTTATTGTTGTTATGTTATAAGTGTATAAGTGTTGATATAATTTCATTCTTGAGTATTTTATGCTAAGTAGTTTAAATACTTACAGTCCAATTTCTCAAATCTGTCACAATCAAACTTGACTAACTAGAAAATTCGTCACGTTGTTATAATTAAGAATACATTAGCATTTTATCAACTTTCATTGGCTTGAACTGATGTGCAAAGGTCTCACAAGGAGTTCGATACACTTGGCAGTCATCTCCCCTGCAATACTCCCCATAAGCAAGAGATCTAAATTTCACTATGGTAATTTTGCGTTATATCAGCTCGCTGTGGAACACCAAATTGTACTAACAAGTTTACGTTTCCTTCGTCTGATTGCCCCCTGGGGATCATCCCTGCCTTAGGCCTCGACTCAACTGATTTTGCACGGTCTTCTTCCCTCTCCCTTTCCGTGTCCCTTCTTTTCCAACTCTTTCAACTATCCATTTCCTAAGGTGTGAGAGCCGTGTTGAAAGGATGAAAGGCTGACTTTGTGCCAGTCATGAATGGCCTGGGAGAGCAATGGGTACGGTATTTCCCTGATTAGTTGTCTAGCCCTTACCCTCAAAGGGACCCTGAAGGCTGGACTGTTTCTCTCCCCAACATACTCTAGGCTTCCATGGCCAATAATGAAGATTTGATTCCACTATTAGGGGCAATATGGGTTGCCCCTTCATCAAATAGCTCCACTGATTCAAATACTCCTGGTTCCCAGACTCCAGGCTCTCTGACGACTCTGAACACCTTTCGTTGAAGAGGGAACTACTATCCCCTCCTCAAGGCCTGCTATCACATCATCCACCCAGGTAAATACTCAAGCTCCAGAAGACATTCCTCCTCTCCCAACATCCTCTACTTCATCTCCACTGTCACAACCTTCTTCATCAACTACCCCATCATCCCTTATCACTACTCTACAATCTTATTGTCCACTTCTCCACATCACTACCTATCTCAACACTACTCCTTCTTCCACACGCCTCCGTTCTTCTACTACTGCCACCTTTACGAACATTTAATTTTTTTTTCTCTGTTTAGCCCAACCAAATGGTCTAACCATATCACCCCCCCCCCCCCCCCGTCAATGTCAGAATTGTTGGCGTCTAGGCCATCCTGCCAAACACCGCTGTGCCCAACTTGGTCATAATCGATCAAACTGTTCTGCACAGACATACAAGTGCCAATTGTTCCCATAATGTATTTTGTAGGGGCTGCACTGCCTATAAGCTTGAGTCTGAAGTAGCAACTCTCAGATTCAGACTTGGCCTTAGTCTACGCGAAGCCAGGCAGGAAGCCCGTCGACTAGGTTTTTCTCTCCCTCCCTACTCCATTAACCGCTCTACCCCTCTTCTTTCCTCCCAAGATGTTTCTACATCTACAATCCCAGCATCTTTTCCTCATCCCACTTCTACCACTTCCATATCCCAGTCAGATTCTTTTGCCATTCTAAATCCAGACACCCCAATCTCCTCCACTATTCCAGACACTCAGTGACTACTTCCTCCTAATTCACCGCACACCTCCCCAACCGACTCCACTGCAGAAGCTCTCGAAGACATTCAAAACTATCTAATCATGACCCAAGATAACATGCCTACACCTCAAGCATCCTCCAACCTCTCTGCTCCCATTCGTTCTGCACTCACAGTAACTGCTGACACCCATCCTCCTCGTACTCATGTCCCCCCTACATCACTTCCTCCCACTCCCTCCCAACACATCCCCTGCTTCAGCCGCATCATCCCCCTCTCTTAACCCACAATCCCTCCCACTTCCCCCTAGATGTGACCTTCTGTCATAGCAACCCCCTTCCCTCTCTCTCTCTCTCTCTCTTCTCGCTGAATCTGTGATCTAATTACCATTATTACCCTTTCATCTTTGCAAAATCCCACACATCGCCCTTTCCCTAACTTCCTGAACTGCCATATGACTTCTGACATGTTGCACATATAATCATCAACTAAATCCATCTTTACCCTATATAAGTTAGACCTTTGATGTCTAACTTATATATTTTGTTTTGTAACCATTAACCATTCGGCTGATGTGTCATTATGCATGCATAAATTATATGTGTATGTATGTGTGTGTGTGTGTGTGTGTGTGTGTGTGTGTGTTTGTTTGTGTGTGTGTGTTTGTGTGTGTGTGTGTGTGTGCGTGCGCTGTGTGTGCTGTGTGTGCTGTGTGTGTGTTTGTGTGTGTGTGTGTTTGTTTGTTTGTGTGTGTGTGTGTGTGTGTGTGTGTGTGTGTGTGTGTGTGTGTGTGTGTGTGCGCGCTGTGTGTGCTGTGTGTGCTGTGTGTGTGTTTGTGCGTGTGAAAGCAATACAATCAGGAACTATTATAAATATTCTTATAGTTCTCTCTATATAACCTTTATTGTTTAGTGGACTTTGCTGTAGCTCATGCTTAATTATAAGTTCTCACTGGTTTATCTATTCATGCTCATGGTTTAGTGTTGACGGTCCGATCGGAAATTGCAACAATAGACACTCGGATCATATATTCTATTTCCTCTTTTATATGTGATTACGATAGCATGATAATCCTCCAAATTCGTCAATAAGAACTTCTACGCGTGAATTTTACGCTTGGCATGGAATAGTCTCGAACCTGTTCACGGTACACTCAAATTTACCCTTTATATACCCATCATCTAAAGAAGTAACTCCAGATAAGTGTACCTACGTTTGTTTTATTTTCAATTTTAAAATCTATCATATGGTACCGTAGTAGCATATATATGCTAAAGGAATGCTAAAAATAACTGGATATTAAGAATGTAAAGTATTAGAAGCTAGATGCCTTACGAATAAGAAAAGTATAGATTCTATATATATATATATATATATACATATATATGTATGTATGTATATATATACACATACATATGCATATACATATATACCACACGCACACACACACACATCTTTATATAAACACAGACACGCCCACACACACACACATGTGTGTGTATGTATATATGTGTATAAATATACATATACATTTACATATGTATCTATATCTATATCTATATCTATATATCTATATCTATATATCTATATTTATGAAAGATGGAATAATGCAAGGCGCATTGATATCGATAAATAACAACCGTCCCTTTGATCAGGTAGATGTTGTCTGTGGGTGAGCTGTGCTGACCAAGACTCGACCCGGAGAACAGCACTAAACCAGCCGTGCCACACGACCCACTAAAAGGAGTGTGCAACTAGGATCTACCTAGCTCCGTAGACATTACCTATCTAATCACACTAGAGTTACGCTAGTGAACTTTTGCACTCACTCCCTGTGGGCACTCGGTGGAAATTGATTTAGCAATTCAAATTCTAAGTCAGAGGTACCGAGGTATAATGCAATGGCGCATCGACATCGATACCATGGAATCCAAAGTAAATCATGGAGCCTTAACCCCCCCCCCCCCACACACACACACACACTCGAAGGCGAATGTTCTTAACTGTCGAGTTTGTTCTTTTGTTTTTGTTTTGCGATGTCATTAACGTCAGAATATTTTTAGTTTATGTGTCTTTAGTGTGTGTATGTGTGTGTGTGTGTGTGTGTGTGTGTGTGTGTGTGTGTGTGTGTGTGTGTGTGTAACACGTGTGTACCTATATATGTGAAAGGCAAAACACAGCATGGGAGAAGATAAGACTAAACAGATAAATAGATTATAGATAAAAGTATAGAGAGAAAGATGCACAATCGAGGGAGAGATAGATGCATTCGTAGTCACATTCTTGTTTGCTTTCAGAGAAGAGAAGGATAAAGTTGAGTGAAAGATTCTTGACTTTTGTAATTGAAAAAAAATGTAATTATCTAATGAAACAATTTATAACATAATTAATAAAATTATACAGATTTAATTAGCCTATCAAATAACAAAAAAAAACAGCCACATGCCGACTATTAGGACTTATTTTCTCCTTTCTCATTTCTTCCTTCTTCTAGACATCTTCTCTAATGTACCCATTCCTCTTCCTCTTTCCCTTTGCTTCCTTCTTCATTTTCCTCCTCATCTCCCCCTTCTCCTTTCCTCTTCTTATCTCCCCTTTCTCCTTTCCTCTTCTCATCTTCCCTTTCTCCTTTCCTCTCCTCATCTTCCCCTTCTCCTTTCCTCTTCTCATCTTCCCTTTCTCCTTTCCTCTCCTCATCTTCCCCATCTTCCTTACAGTCCTTGAAGCTTCTCCTGGGTTTGTCTGAGACTCCTGACGGCGACGCAGCGGCGCTCTAAACTGATGGTGTGTTCCCTGTTGAGGATATCCTTGGAAAAGTCCTCGTGAAGGCGGTGCAGCTCCTCCAGCGTGTCCTCGCTAGCCCTCAGACGCTGACGGAGGGATTCGATGCTCTGGGGCAGCTCGTCAAGTTCGTCCTTGAGCCTGTAGGGGAAGGGAATGACTGGGGGTGTATGGGGTGAAATTTGGTGGGTGGGGGATCCTCTCTCGTTCCCTCTCTCTCTCTCTCGCTCTCTCTCTCTCTCTCTCTCTCTCTCTCTCTCTCTCTCTCTCTCTCTCTCTCTCTCTCTCTCTCTCTCTCTCTCTCTCTCTCGTTCTCTCTATTTCTCTCCACCCCCCCCCCCCTCTCTCTCTCTCTCTCTCTCTCTCTCTCTCTCTCTCTCTCTCTCTCTCTCTCTCTCTCTCTCTCTCTCTCGCTCTCTCCTTCCATCTCAACCTTTATTCCTTTTCTTCCTCTTTACCTCCCTGTCTTTCCCTCCCTAATCCTTCTCACTCTCTACTTTCCCACTCCCTCCCTCCCTCCCTCCCTCCCTCCCTCACACCCCTTCTCACCCCCTCCCCTTCCTTCTCCCTTTCCCACTCCCTCCCCTCCCTCCTCATTCCCTTTCCTCCCCCTTACCTATAATGGGGCTGATCTAGACAGCGGTCCGCCCCGGGTCTGAAGGAGCGAGTCCAGTGGCGGCTCTGAGCCACTTGCAGCGGCGATTCCTTGTCCTGCAAACTTTTGCGAATTGATGCGATGCTGTTCTCCTCTTCCGCTATTTCCTTTCGTAACTGTGAAGGGTGAAAGAGGGGTAAGATGAGAGAAGATGCTATGATTAATATTGGCTGTTTATTTGTCTATTTTATTAGCCACTGTGTGTTAAGAGGTTTCACTTTGGGGACCCTTGTTTACAATATCAATTTTATGATTTTATAAAACTTTCACCGCTTCATCTTAAATGTCGTCGTGAATTATGTAGACTAATAGCGAAAAAAAGAACGACTTTGACAATGAACAATCAAAGAAAACGTCAAGGAAAAAGTCAAAGAAAACGTCACTAGCAATCAAAAACGCGAAAATAAGGGGTTACCATTCCATCTTTGGTGATGAGTTTCGACTTGGCTTCTTCCAGTTCTCTCAAGCGGGTGTTGAAGGCGACGTCTGTAGCTTCCGCGGCCGCCTCGGAATCTCTTGCCACCTCTCTCAGCGCCTTCCGGAGGAGTTATCATGCAAAGAGTAGATACAGTTCTTCATATTACAATCTAGAACGCGATTAATGGTAACTCTATATCATCTTTTTCACGTTAACACAAATACTTGCACAAACCACATACCCACCGATACCGTTATTCGTACCCCCTTTGCCTCAACATCCCCCCCCCCCCCCTCTACTCCCTCTTCATACCCTTTAGGCGATCACGTGACACCGCCACCGTCTATATAATAACATCCATGATAACAGATAACAACGAAAGCAAATTTCAAGACCGAAATGAACTAAACGAAAGATACCGAAAGAGAGCAACGGCTGTAGGCACTTGCTCGACCAAGTAAACCAGACCCCAGTTAACTCCCACTCAGCCCCACAGGACCCCACCCTTACCCACACACCCGCCATGTGCACCAGCTAGTCCCGTTCCTCCCCAATAAGCCCTGTCCACACTAGCCTCCCCCACTCGAACCTCAGCGCCTGCCCACACTCCCCCCACGACCCTCTCTGCACCAATACTACCCAAATCAACCCTCACTCCTAATCTACCCCAGTCAGCTCGACATCACTCACCTCCGGTTCTACCCATCAGCCCCTCCCTCTCACCAAACTCTCACCTGGTCAACCTCAACCCCAATCAGCCCTAGTCCTACAAGTCATCTCCCCCACCTCTCAAAAACACCCCCTCCCGTGACCAATCACCAATCGCCAGCCAACCACCGACCTGATCCGACGCCCCCCTCAGCTGAGTGCCACTCGTGATCTCCCTCCGGCAGACGTCCATGTGCTGCGCGCTGCGGAGACGCCAGGTTTCGGGGGCGGAAGTCCCTTCGTGGAGGGCGGCGGACACTGGCTGTGGAGGGAATCAGAATCAAATGCTTTATTTAGGCAAATAATGTACATCTCTATGTTTACATTTTTCATACATTTTATAAGAAACATGAATGAGTCCTCCAGGAGTAACACTGCTATATGTGGGCCCCTCGAAACACTGTTTAAAAAACATAATTATCATACCAGGAGGGTACGAGGAAGGATGGAGGGAAAGAGTGGGAGGAGGAGACGGAGTGGCATTGAAAGAGAGGCAAAGGACGGGCGTGCGTAGCAAGGGAGGAGTAAAAGGAGAAGAGCAGCGAGAGAGGAGGAGTTGAACGCGAGAGTCGACGAAGAAAGGGAGAGAGGGGAAACAGAAGGAGGCATTGATATCATTGCTATCATACTCATTTCATCTTATTATTATCTTCATAATTTTATCATCATTGCCACAATCAATATATTCATTACTAATACTCCTTTTCTTCTTATTGGTATATTCTAAGCCCCTATCGTTACAATACCTCTAACATACCAACTGCTCAAAGCAAGATTACATATTTAACGTAATTATTCTCACTAATGGCTTATCATCATAAATGTTTAGGAATTCTCTTTACTTCCCACATACACTCCACCTTATCCCCACCCGCACACCCGTTCCTTGCCCTCCCCACTCCCTTCCTTCTAATCCCCTACCCCCCCCCCCCCCCCTCACCTTAAACTGCGCCTTGACCGCGTGGTTGACGAGCTTAGCCGCCGAGTGGTCGAGCTGGAAAGCTTCTTGCTTGTCCGACCAGTCGTGCTCCAGCAACCTCTTTACCTCCAGCAACCTCTTGATCTGGGCTTCCGTCTCCTGCAGCGTCTGTGTCAGGAGGGCGCGCCCGGCGAGCAGCACCTCGGTCTCCTGGAAGTTTGGTGGAAGGGATGGGTGGGGGAGATGAGCTAGCTTCATACATGTTTTTTTTTTTTTTTTTTTTTTTCGTTGCTATAGCGATGACGATGG
>NC_061827.1:17960352-17962852 GCF_019202785.1 Penaeus chinensis | reverse complement strand
CGTTATTATCACTTTTTATACAATCACATTTCCTTTACTATTACTATTACCGTTATTATCACTGTCAACATCATCTCTATGATCACCCACCTCTACCCTAACAATAGCCCAACATCACGAAATAAAACAATAAATAGAAATAAACTAACAACAAAAACAAATAAATAATAACCCTTAATGAAAGAGACAATGAACTACCTATAAGGATGCTCCCCCTGCCTCACATCCCTGTGTTCATCCGGTGCCACGAGGCCTCTGAACGTGACCACGTTTCGAGGAGCAGCGATTTCCTGGTTAGGTCCTCTGGCGTCCTGCAAGGCAGCTCCTATCTCCTCCACCGTTTTGATGGCGGATGCTGTTCCTTCTGATGTCATGCTAGGAGGATGAGAAGTGGGGGAAGTTAGTAAGTAGATTTTTCTTTAAGTGTTTTTGGACATACTGTGAGGAGGAAGAGAAACAGGAGTGGGGAGGAGTAATTTGTTTTTTAAGGTGTGTTTCTGTAAAGTTTTTGTCTTTGCGCAAGTGTTTAAATATGTATAGGTGTGAGTAGTGTTTTATGTAATGGTATGGTTGGAAAGACGTGTTTACTTGATGTCGGTTTTGGTGTTTAGGCTGAATGAAGATGTGGAGCTGCTTGCGGGTGTTTAATACTTCTTTATCCACTGCTGTATGAATATGTATTTATCTTTGTCATCATTGGTGTTGCTTTTCTTGCTGCTACTGTTGACAGCCCTGCTTTTATGACTGGAACTATACTCGTCACCGGGTGCTGGCATTTTACACTTCACAGTGGGCGGAGTCAACGACCACGCTGCTTGTCCCAGCCCAGAAGCCGACCCCCGAGAGATCCCGCTCACTGGCCAGAGACTCAAGGTGGGCCGAAGGAACTGGTTTCCCCGAGAGATCAGCGTTGGCAAGATTCAGCCCTGGGCTCAAGCTCAGGACACAGTCCGGGTCCAGGGAGCGTACTGACGTGCTTGAGACTTAGGCGGCGCTGTCACTTCCCGGGGCCTTCATAAAGAAAGCACAACCTCGCTTATCACTTTAATTGACGCAGTTTTGCTATGACAGATACTGCCATTATGATAAAGATGATTCTGGTTATCAGTTATTATTGCTATCACTTACATCATCATAAGCAGCATCGCAGTCATGATTATTATTATTGTCAATATCATCATTGTTGTTATTACTATAATTTTCATTGCTTACTATTTTATTGCCATTGATCACATTTTCATTATTATTATTAATAATGTCCATTTCATTATCATCACTAGTATTATCATTGTTAAAATGTTAATTTTCATAATCATCATCATTCTAATCGTCACTATCAGCATTACTTTTACCTTTATTATAATTAAACTTATAAACATTTAAACGTACAAGCAACCTAGAGTCCGAACTTGTTTTCCTTTACACGTGACAGCTTTTCAGACAAGTTGCATTAAATTACTTATTACTCCTGTAATCATTAAGAGAACAAGCGACAGTTTCTAGTTCATCACATTCAATCACTATATTTTGAAACGTTATATGAAGCAGACCTCTTACAAATTATTGCCAGTGAAAAATAATGTTCGTGCAGTTACACACAAACATACTATTACCTCAGATGTTATCGAGGTAATGCTTGTCATCCAAAACTAGATCAAACGGCCAAGAAAACTCTATTTACCATTGTTTTTAGAATAGCCAAACTGGGAACAGAAATATGTCACGCTTTAAAATTGCTATGTACCCAAAGCAAGACCTGGATATAATGGATCCAGAAAAAGGGTTTTCGTGAGTCCTGGAGAAAAAGCGAGCGAATCCTTTAGTTCCAGAAAAAAAACATTGCATTTGGTGTAGTATTGTATTTGTATGTTTATATATTGTGTGAAGTAGTTTGCCTTGAATGTACAGGGTTCGAATCAAGTAATCCCAAATAATATATATATATATATAATATATAATATACGACCGAATCTAAAGGAAAAAAAACAAAATACCCACCGGAGAGCAAACAGATTCCCCCCAAAATACATACTAATAACAGGAACTAATTTAGTTAATGCGACCGTAAATAACAACACCGAGTTAATTTCACAGACGACTCGGAGACGCCAAAGAGGATGCGTGAGAGGGTGCCAGCATGGACGAGTTATTTACACGCAAGTAAGTCATATTATGCTGAGGTCGACTCTGGACAGCATTGCAGAGAGGGAGGGAAGAGGGAGGGGGTTGGGGGGCAGAGAAGAGGAAGATGAAAGGGAGACGAAAATGAAGAAGATGAGATAAAAAAAACAAAAAACTTTGCATTATATAGAAGAAGCGGGTTGGGGAAATGGCGAAGAAGGGAGGAAGGCATGGAAATAGGGGATGGGAGAAAGAGAGACGGAAATATGCGAGTGGAGATGAAAGAGAGAGAGAGGGGGGGGGGGGGGGGGAGAGAGATAGATAGATAGCGAGAGAGAGAGAGAGAGAGAGAGAGAGAGAGAGAGAGAGAGAGAGGGGG
>NC_061827.1:17940352-17955352 GCF_019202785.1 Penaeus chinensis | reverse complement strand
GTCTGTTTACGTTTTGTTTGCTTGTTCTTGTTTTTTTTTTTTTTTTCTTATTCTCGTTTCCTTTATAGTTTTTTTTTTTTCATGATAGGTAAATAAGGAGTATTTGATAATCTATTGTCTTGATATTATGTTTCGTTAATTCATTTCGATTTAATTTATGTATTTTGTGTGTATGTTCATATACAATGCACACGTACACACAGAAAAAGAGAAAGAGACAGACAGACAGACAGACAGACAGACAGACAGACAGACAGACAGACAGTGACAGAGGTAGAGAGGAGGGGGAGTTAGAGAGAGACAGTCAAACAGACAGACAGACAGAGTTAGAAAGACGGACACATACAGTGAGAGAGAGAGATAGAGGAGTTAGAGAGAGAGGGACAGACAGACTGACAGATGCAGAAACAGAGAGACGGATATAAAGAAAGAGACTAACAGAAAGAGAAGAGTAAGCCACATCATAAAGATATTCTTTAAATGATTAGTTCTTGATACGTCCAATTTGACTGTACAAACTTTCAAGCTAAATAACACGTAAGAAATATATGATGTATTTTTTTTTATCAGATGGATAGACAGATAGACAAATGTAGAGAAGAGAGATGTGCATAGAATGGTAATTTATTGATTAGATAGATATGCAACTGGATGGACAGGCAGAGTGAAATAGAGTGAGAGAGAGAGAAAAAAGGAGAGAGATAAAAGGAGAAAGGGACAAAGACACAGGCAGACATTTGAAGAACAAAATCTGACGTATTTTCTCTTTAGAATATCATCATCTTTTATTCTTTCTTTATTTCTTTCCCCTTTTTTCATTTCTTTTCTTTGCTGACATGAGAACCGGTCACGCATGGCAACAAAGCCTCTCCCATTTCTGCAATTCTTGCGTTGAAGGCTCGGACTGTCAGTGACTCCGTTGTGCCTCTTGTCGTGTGCATTAGTACTTGCTTGGTATGTTATTGCGTGCTTTTTCTTTCTTTCTGTCTTTCTTTTTTACTTTGCCGTTCGTTCTTTGTTGTTGTTTCCTGTAGTTTGTAATGTTTTTTTTTTTTTTTACGACGTTTGGGTTTTTCTCAATTTATTTTCTTTTTAGGAGTAAATGGGCAGATGGTGAGAATTGTAAAGAAAAGATATATATACGTTTATCGAAAACGGGGTTAATATAGAAACGAAACGAATTTTATTGTTTGCGGCCACTTTGAGATTACTTTTTTTCAGCGGTGACCTGACCCTTTTCAACATCAGCTCGGATGCAGATCGGGAAGGCATGCACACACGCCTCAATAAATAAATAAATAAATAAATAAATAAATACAAAATGTATCTATGTGTGTGTGTGTGTGTGTGTGTGTGTGCGTGTGTGTGTGTGTGTGTGTGTGTGTGTGTGTGTGTGTGTGTGTGTGTGTGTGTGTGTGTGTGTGTGTCGTGTGTGTGTGTTTGATAATAATGGTAATGATAATAATAAATTTTAAAATATAAAACAGTCCAGGCTTATAAAGGTTAACAGGTATGTTGTGAATATGAATTACGTAAGATATTTTTTTTTCTCAAGTTGATAAGAATCGTAATTCAAAAATAACCTTGGCTTATAAAAGTTGATGGGCAACATATCAGTACGTATAACAATTGTATAAAGGAAGCGAAAAAATAAACAAGAATCACAATATTATTACAAGAAAAATAATCTAAGCCTATACAAGTTGATTTTTTTTCAACTGACGTACAAGTTATCAGTACAGATAACAAATATAGGAAAGGTAAAAGAGACGAGTTATATCCATGTATGTTGTTTTCGTTTATTCATAACAGCCAATCGGTCCATGTATGATTGTTCTTACCGGTTCTTATTTCTCTTTCTTTGTTGTGATTGTTCGTGAGAGAGGGATGGAGAGGGAGGAGAAGGTGGGTGTAAGGTAGGTGTGGGGGGGGGGGGGGTTGATCTGAAGGCCTAGCATGACTAGAAGTTTTTTTTTTTTGTATTCATTTCTTTTATCGTTATTATCATTTGTGACTAGACATGAGTATGGCCGATGATGGAAAACGATATAGTTTTATAGTACTATGAGTCGTTATGATGGAGAGTGACATTTCCTTTCTCTCTCTCGAAAGTGCCACATGAAGGGGGTTGAAAAGGGCCAAAGCGGCATTATTTTCGCGGCACGTTAGAGCGCCAGCGGTGAGAATAACGTGTTGGCAGTGTCGGGTAAACTTTAGGGTGAAGATAATGCGTGAAATATGAAAACTGTTTTCACTTTCTTTGATCATCACTACCTATCTATGCATTTGTCTGTTTTTGTGCGTTACTTTTTAATAGTAATGGCAATGCAGCTGACTCTTCTTTTCGTTACCACTGATTCTTTCAGTGTTTGCCAGGCCCGATCGCAGGAAGAAGGAAGGTGAGGGGGGGAGGGGGTAGAGAGACATCCCAAAACAGGAGAAGGATTTAGGGACAAAGGACGGACGTGTCTTGCAGGCTGCTTCGGAGACGGTTGTTTTCCCTCTTGCCCGCCTTGAGAAGGGATGAGAGAGGTCCTTCGGCCTCCTTCGCCCTCAACGCCCTCCCTCACTCTTCGTCAGGAGTCCCGCTCTAGTATTCTTCGCCTCCTTCCTCGTCCTCAGCCTCGGTCGAATCCACTCCGACCTCCTCGTAGTCCTTCTCGAGGGCGGCCAAATCCTCCCGGGCCTCGGAGAACTCTCCCTCCTCCATGCCCTCGCCCACATACCAGTGCACGAAGGCGCGCTTGGCGTACATCAGGTCGAACTTGTGGTCGAGACGCGCCCACGCCTCGGCGATGGCGGTTGTGTTGGACAGCATGCACACCGCGCGGGACACCTTGGCCAGGTCGGCGCCGGGGACCACGGTGGGAGGCTGGTAGTTGATGCCCACCTGCAGGAGGGGAGAGACAGGGCGAGGGTGAGACAAAGAGAAGGAGAGAGAAAGAGAGAGGTGGCGCACGGTGAATTATCTCTGCCCTGTACTCGGTCGTGGATATGAGTAAACAAGCGAGCGTATGGACACAAAGTCAGTCAAGCCCACATACACTCACTTAGATTTACGCAAACACACGCTCATTCACCCACCTGTCAATTTTGTTTATTTCCTAAGAATTCTATTTTTTTATTATATTCAAAATATACGGACGCAAGAGCTACGCGAAAATTATGTATTAAGCCATTACGAAACCTTCAACCTTTAACACATTACCTACATACTAAAAACACACAAACATGCAAAAAAAAAATATACGTACACCCCCCCCCCCACCCCTACCAACCACTGCCCATATTCTCACCCACACACGCGAATCGCCCCCCCCCCCCCTCCCCCGCCCTTTTACCCTTACGCCAGTACCCACACACCCACCTTGAATCCCGTAGGACACCAATCCACAAACTGAATTGTCCTCTTGGTCTTGATAGAAGCAATGGCAGCGTTGACGTCCTTGGGCACAACATCGCCACGATACAGCATGCAACAGGCCATGTACTTTCCGTGACGTGGGTCGCATTTTACCATCTGAAAGGCAGGGGAAATATTATCTATCATTATCATCATTATTATCATTATCATCATAAGCGTTCGTATTAAAGACAGGAGGCTGGGGAATGAAATGGCAGAGAAAGGAGATGGGATGAATTATACGGTAAAGAAGGGTGGTAGAGAGAATATTGATAAAGATCTGAAGAATTATAAGGGAGTGTCATATATCATCACATTCATACAAAAAAATGACAGCTACACAATGATCAACAGACATAAGGCATAATAATGCCAATAATCTAACAACAACAAAAATAACACAGGACTAACGAAAAAAACAAAGACATTGTTCAAAAGCTTCATAACTAACCTGGTTCGCGGGTTCGAAACAGGCGTTCGTGATTTCGGCAACGGACAGCTGCTCGTGGTAAGCCTTCTCTGCGGATATGACGGGGGCGTACGTAGCGAGCGGGAAGTGGATACGCGGGTACGGTACGAGGTTCGTCTGGAACTCCGTCAGATCCACATTCAGAGCGCCGTCGAACCTGGGGGGGGGGGGGGGGGGGGGGGGGGAGTGATAGTTAGAGGTGGTGGTTAGAAATGATGAAAATAATAGTGGCGAGGGGGATGGTGGTGGAGATAGATAATAATGATGATGATTAATAAATGATGATGGTAATGACAGAAGAAGACTGAAATGATTGGTTTAATTCATGTACATTACTCTTTATGTCCCGTATCTTTTCCTTTGTACGTACCACCACCCCGCATTCCTTCATTAACTTTCTTAACCGTTTATCATCAATTATTATCAATATTATCAACAATGCAATGCCTTATCCTTTTTTCATTCATCTATCTATTTAATCCTTCTGGGTACATTATCTAATGATTTCATTTTATATTTATTCACTAGCCCTTTTATTGATTTAAAGATAAAAATTGGAAAGAAAGAGAAAATAAGCATTGCCTTTAAAAAAATCCAAATATAAGTTCTTTTTACCTTTAGGAAAAATATTTATTTTCTTCTTGAAAGAGAAAGAATAAACTACAAGCTTTCTTTTTTCTATTATAAGAAATATAACAAAAAACTTTTAACTTCTCAGCTTTGGGACTAGTTCTTCCTCTTCTCTCGTAAGAAAATAAGCACTTTTAACTAATCATATAAGAAAACTAAATGTCTTTCAAGCAACTTCTAGGAAAAGAGCCGACCCGAGCCAACGCACCGAAGGGAAGCCGTGATTGAAGACACGATCTGGCCGATGAGGCGGTTGAGGTTGGTGTAGGTGGGGCGCTCGATGTCCAAGTTCCTCCTGCAGATGTCGTAGATGGCTTCGTTGTCGACCATGAAGGCGCAGTCGGAGTGTTCCAGGGTCGTGTGGGTCGTCAGGATGGAGTTGTAGGGCTCGACGACTGCTGTTGAGACCTTTAGGGATCGGGAAGAAGACGGGGTCGTGAGTTCAGGGTTGGGTGAAGGTGGGGGCGTTTTAGGCTAGTGTTGATGGGGGTGGGGTAAGGAGTTTCGAGGCGAATGGTATGTGTGTCAAGAGTTGTGAATGTAATAAATATATGTAGGTCGAATAGAATACTATAATATTGGTAACTATACATTATGTTTTCCTTCTTTAATTTTGCCATTAAGCATTCCCTTCTCCATCTCTCCACCTCCCCCCTCCCTTCCCCTACGCACCCTCCCTCCTCTGCCCACCCGCGCCCTTCCTCACCTGCGGCGCCGGGTAGATGGAGAACTCCAGCTTGCTCTTCTTGCCGTAGTCCACCGACAGCCTCTCCATCAGCAGCGACGTGAAGCCCGAGCCGGTTCCTCCGCCGAACGAGTGGAAGATGAGGAAGCCCTGAAGCCCCGTGCACTGGTCGGCCAACTTGCGGATGCGGTCGAGGACGAGGTCGACGATCTCTTTGCCGATTGTGTAGTGTCCGCGAGCGTAGTTGTTGGCGGCGTCCTCCTTGCCGGTGATCAGCTGCTCGGGGTGGAACAGCTGGCGGTAGGTGCCGGTGCGGACTTCGTCTGCGTGGGAGAGGGACGGGGCGGGTTAGCGACGCGGTTGTCGTTGCTTGGCATCTTTGTTGTTAGGGACACACACACTGACACATACACACACACACACACACACACACACGCACACATATACACATATACACATATACACATATACACATACACACACACACACACACACACACACACACACACACACACACACACACACACACACACACACACACACACACACCACACACACATACACACAAACACACACTTATATCAGTATCATTATTACTACTAATATTATTATTACTCTTTTGTTACTATTACCATTATTACTTTTCTGTTACTATTACTATTATTAATATTATCCCCATTATTGTTATCATTACTATTATTATTACTATTCACCATGATGTCTCAAGTCCTTCCCCACGCAACCCCTTCGCCAACTCACCGACGACAGTGGGTTCCAGATCAACGAACACAGCCCTGGGGACGTGCTTGCCGGCGCCGGTCTCGCTGAAGAAGGTGTTGAAGGAGTCGTCGCCGCCGCCGATGGTCTTGTCGGAGGGCATCGTGCCATCGGGCTGGATGCCATGCTCGAGGCAGTACAGTTCCCAGCAAGCATTGCCGATCTGCACGCCGGCCTGACCGATGTGGACGCTGATACACTCACGCTGTCACGGGAGAGAGGGCAGAGTGAGCTCATGATATTGTAAACTATTGATGATAATTGTGAGGTGATAATGATAATGATAACAACGATAGTATAATTAAAACGAGGAGATAATTATGATAATAACGTAACTATAACGAGAGGTGGAAAGAGATAATGATGAGAGAGAGAGGGGGGGGGGGGGTATGGGTGAAGGCGAGAGAGTGGGAGATAGCGAGAGACATTGATAATAACAAGAAGAGAAGAGTGGGTGAGTGAGAGCGAAAGGAAGGAAGGAGAGGGAATGTATGAATGAGAGAGAGAAAGGTATAAAGAGAACGAAAGAGACTGAAAGAGGAAGAGAACGATAAAAATATTTGATAAAAAAATACCAACCAGTTAGTCGCGCATTTCACCTAATCAATCAAAACGTTTGGCATTATATCAACTATCTTTTTTATTTGGAATTTGTATCGAAAATGTGCTTGATAAACGCCTTAGCATTTGTCAGTCTATCGATTTCATGCACTGTTTCTTTCTTGTGTGATAGCTATCATACGCTCAAAATAATGATAATGATAACAATAAAATAAATGAATAAGTAGATAATGAATAAAATAAAACTCAAATGCTTTTAGGTTTTTTCGGCATAATCCATGTATGCAAAATCTTATGTATCATTGCAATAATAATTGATTAATTGATTTATGATAATTGATTCATGTTTGTGCGTAATAAAAATGAAATGGAAATTATACTAGTTGTTGCCACGTCAATGACAAGGCCAATAATATGTTAACTAGTTATTGTTATTCTATGTAAAATAATTTCTCCCCAAATTAATTTACAAGTAAATAATAATACATTTGAATAAGCCTATTCGGTTTGCCTAATGCCCCCTACAGGAACCAATAATAACACATCCTCGTCTACTTACAAAAGAGTAAAAAGACAGAAAAAAGGGAAGTAGGAGGAACAGGAAGAACTAACAACAAAAGGGGAGAGAAGGTGAAGAACAACAACAATTTAAAAACGGAGGAGAGCAAAACGAAACAAAACGAAACAAAAAGAACGCGAAACAAACCAGTGAGGGCGCGTGTCACGTAACCCTAGGGTGTGTCACAGTGATGGAGACAACGCAGACGAAGGGAGGATTAAATAGGGGGGGGGGGGGGGGGGGGGGGAGGGGGATTGCAAGGCGACAGGCATGCATGTTTTGTGACCGCATGCTCCACGCGTTCAATGATTTTTCTGTTACACTTCAACAAGATACAACAAATCATTGATCTAAATGCAGAGCTTAGCAACATTGTAGTTGTAGCTTCTCTCCGTATTCAGTGTCAAATTGCTATTGTTTGTAAGTAATAATAAAATTATAATAATATATTGTAATTCTTCCAACGGCAACGCTGCGGGCCTACGTCATCCCAGTCACCATGGCAACCGCCGATATAAACAAAGTCACGCGAATGCGTCTAAAATGCGGGAGAAACCCGCGTGTTCGGTCGCGTGCACACGCCAGCAGGCACGGCAATCTGCGAGCGCAATGTCTGTTCTCGAAAGGCCATTACGTGCAGCCATATAATTGAATTCCTGTCTAAGCACGCGAGCCGGACATCTGACTCACGCACGTTGTCACGGGAAGAGAGAAAGAAAGTTACGTGAGAGAGAGAGGAAAAAGGCAGAGAAAGGAAGGAAGCAGGGGGGCAAGGGAAGAGAAGATGAGTCATGGCGCATGCGCAGCTGCACCGCCGATGCTTTTTTTTTTTTTTTTTTTTCTTTCTTTCCTTTTTTTGTCCTCTTGTTCTATCCCGTCGGGTGATTTTCAAAAGGCGAGCCTTTGGCGCTCTCGGCGATGAGTCATACCAGCTCAATTAACAGTCTCTGTTGACGACTCGTGGGGCTTCGCTATTGATTTTCAGCAGGGTTGGAAGTTCGTTGATTATTAAGTTTATCGAAGTCTTATTCACGGTAAATAAAACTCGAACGCGACTGATCAATAGCCTTCGAGTGGGCGCGGGGGTGAGGGTGGGCGGGGGCGGATGAGCCGAGCGCGGGCGTATAAGATGGACAGCGAAAAAAGGGAGGAGGGGAAAGGGAGGAGAAAATAGAGTGATTAGAAGAAATGGAAAAAAAATATATATATATAATTATGAAGACAAAGACTTAATTAGAGAGACTGAATGCTAACAAAAAAATAAATTAAAAAGAAAAAATCGAATAAGAAATAGAGTTAGGGGAAAAAGACAGAAAAGAAAAAGCAAAGCGAATAATGATACTAATAATAATACGACTAATCATAATACAGAATCAGTTTAATTCTCCCTGTCCATTTTCCCGCCTTTTTTTTTTTTCTCCCTTTCCCCGCAGTCTGCCTTTTTAAACGGACAAGTATTTTTTTTCTTGCTCAGGACCAGTGCTGTAACAAGACAGGTTGTAACGTAACACTATATATCGGCTCACACTTTCCTGCAATTGCACAGTCAAAGAATCTCTCGCTGTGTTCTCAATGAGGCCCGTTTTCTAGTATGTGTGTGTGTGTGTGTGTGTGTGTGTGTGTGTGTGTGTGTGTATGTGTGTGTGTGTGTGTGTGTGTGTGTGTGCGCGTCTGCCTCCATAAACACACATACGTTCACACACACACACACAAACAACAAACACACACACACACACACACACACACACACACACACACACACACACACACACACACACACACACACACACACACACACACACACACACACCCTCCACGGAAGCGTACGTCTGTCACCTTGTCCGGACCTCCCCATTCTCCCCTCCTCCCCCCCCCCCCCTACCAAACCATGCTGTGTGACGGGGTTGCCCATTATAGCGCTATGAACCAGGGTATTACTAGCTTAATTACTGTTCTTTTTTATGACACCTGAGGGTCATTATATCATTTCTCCCCCTCGCTTCCTTCGCTATCGTAAACTCGTTTTCTCTTCCTCTCTTTCTCTCTCTCTCTTTCTTTAATTTTTCTTTCTCTTTCTTTCTAACCCTCCTCTCTCTCTCTCTCTTTCTCTCTCTCTCTCTCTCTCTCTCTCTCTCTCTCTCTCTCTCTCTCTCTCTCTCTCTCTCTCTCTCTCTCTCTCTCTCTCTCTCTCTCTCTCTCTTGTGTTTCATCCGCTATGCGGTCTAGGACTGGTATCTACACAGGGAAGAAATGTCCGATATGTCAGAATAGGATATTGCTAGACGTGAAGGTAGTATATAGACACAGACACATACAGATATATAGATGTGTGTGTGTGTGTGTGTGTGTGTGTATGTATGTATGTATGTATGTAAGCGTGTGTGTGTCTATGTGTATTTGTACTTACATACAAGGAAAGCGATAAGCAGATGGAAAACAAAATAACATTAAAGTAAAAAAAAAAAAATAATACGATAAAAAACGAAAATAACGGTCAATCCGGATTATCCAAAATCGTTTTGGATAATCTGCCTCATATTAAACCGGATTTAGTTTTTTTTTTTAAGTCTTTGTTATGTCAGAAAAAAAAGCAAATATCAATCAAGTTATATATGGCTTCCTAATCCGTTAATTTCGTCCTAATCATAAACATTAACATAGGTTATGACTTAAAAAGGGAAATGATATGAGGATAAATAAGCAAATAAATGTTATTAGTTTAAACGCATTAGAACACACCAGTGAATCTACCCGGATATAGAACATAATAAATTCAATATAATATTTAATGTTCAGCCGATGTACATTCCAAGAACTAACTATTGATTTGTTCATGTGCAATAACGATGAAGTACGATGTGTTCATGGAATTTTGAAGATTGCACCAATAATTTCTGTGTATAAGTAAGTGTCTATTTTTTTGTGGAATTTGATTAATCGTGACTTTATAAAATCGTGTATGTAAATTTAATCAGGTGATATTCACACTAGATCAATTAATTCCCTATGGACGTTGCAGGTTTCAGTTATCAACAGTAAAGCAACTGCATGATCTGTGACGTCACTAATCTTTTATATGTCATTTTAGTTTTGTTGGATTCGTTCAGTGGCATAAGGCAATAAGGCAAGAATCTGGTGCTCGTGTCGGGTGTCAAGTGTCAGTGACGTCATGCAACCAGTCACGCCGGCTCCCCCCCCCCCCCCCCTTCCCCCTCATCCTGTCCATGGTTTCCGTTCCTGTCCTCTTCTCTTCCTCTCTTCCCTTCTTCCCCCTCCTTCCTCTTCTCTTTTCTATCCCCTGCCCTTCTCCTCCCCTCTTAACTCTATTCTTTCGCTCCTCATCCCTCTTCCTCCTCCCCTTCTTTATTTCTCCTCTTCGCTCCCCCTCCCCCTTCTCCTCCTCTTTCCCGCTCCTTCCTCCTCCTCCTCCTCCTCCTCTCTTCTCTTCTTTCCCCTCTCCTTCCTGCCACCCCTCCTGACACACGAACTGATGCATAGGGGAAAAGATAAATAAGTCGAGAAATATATACACAGAAATAAACAGTATTTACCCGTTCTATTCTGTTGCTTTCCTGTCTATATACCACATCTACAGTATATGTCCTTTCTTGCCTTCGTCTAAAGCCTCACCTTTCGTCTGTCCCTTTTCCCTTTGTTGTAAAATCTACCACTTGCTTATGCACGTTTAAAAGAGACATTGATATTGATAATCACTTTTCTTTTATGTTTTATTATTATTCTTTATTTATTGCTATCATTATCAATATTATTATTATTAGCATTATTAGCATTATCATAATTGTTATCATTATCAAGATGAATATTAGCATTTTTATGATTACTATGATTGTTTTGTATCATTAAAGAGTAGTAGTAGTAGTAGCACCAATAGTAGTAATTGTGATAGTATTCTTATAGTAATAGTATTCTTATATTTACTTATCATTATCATTATCACTTTGTCATTCTCCTCCGTAATAAGTCCCGAATATCAACTATGCCAAGGAATAGCGGTATAAAGGTTATATGACCTTTTGCAGCTCTCTCTCTCTCTCTCTCTCTCTCTCTCTCTCTCTCTCGCTCTCTCTCTCTCTCTCTCTCTCTCTCTCTCTCTCTCTCTCTCTCTCTCTCTCTCTCTCTCTCTCTCTCTCTCTCTCTCTCTCTCTCTCTGTCGCTCTCTCGCTCTCTCGCTCTCTCGCTCTCTTTATCTCTTTGTCTTTCTGTCTCTCTTCTCTGTCTTACTGTTGGTCCCCATCTCTTTCGCCCTTTTTCTCTTTCCCTTACTTGCCTTCTAGTCACATCTTCCCAATTTGCTTCAATGACTGCAATGGCACTGATTTATCTTAACTTCCCCCCCTTCCTTCAATTCGTACCGCTGTTAAACTTTCTTATCTGTCTATCTATCTTTCCTTCTAGCTGTCTTATCTGTCTCTCAGTCTCTCTCTCTCTCTCTCTCTCTCTCTCTCTCTCTCTCTCTCTCTCTCTCTCTCTCTCTCTCTCTCTCTCTCTCTCTCTCTCTCTCTCTCTCTCTCTCTCTCGCTCTCTCTCTCTCATTCTTTACCTCTTCCCTTCTTTCAGTTAGATCCAGAATAATTCTGCCATATTGATCTCGTTAACATTTCATATGTTTTTGGTAGGGCGTGTGGACTCGGTTGATAACAAAGACGAGGGGAGAAAGAGAGACGAGAACAGACGAGGAGATGGAGGATGAAGGTAGAAGGAGATGAGAAGAGAGGGAGAAGAGAGGCGATGGGAAGTCAAAGGTGTACCAAGTAGGAGCGAAAGAGGGGGAGAGAAGGTACCAAGAAAGAGCGAAAGAGAGGGAAAAGAGCATCGAGAAGAGGATGGAAGGGGAGCCGACAAGCTCAAGGGGAAGGGTAAAAAGGTGGAAGGGAATTCCAAAGTGAAATGTATCTAAGGAGGTAGATAGGTGAGGGGGATCTATGTATTGGGTAGTTCGGGAGTCGTAATATAAGTTAATTTACAAGAACTAAACCTCTAATTGTGTTTACTTTGTGCACAGAAGCCGAGACGCGAACTTACATAGGCATACACAAGCAAACAGGCATATAAAACAAGGCATGAAAGGTATGCAAGCACACTCTGCAATCAGAAAACATGATCGCACACAAGTCTACACACAACTCACACCTAATAAGTACACTTACACTTTTGTACAAACACTTTTCCTACATTCCTACACCCACATGAAAAGAAATCCCTATCACAGGAAAAAAATACAAATGGATAAATAAATGGATAAATGGGTAAATAAACAAATAGATAAACTACAGAATAATCACAAGAAATGGAAGAAGACATTAGACGCGGGACCAAGACGCCTTAACGAATCCTTTTCTCACGCCACGGGGTTCCTTCCAAGGACGCCGCGCTGCCTCCGTCCCCAAAATCAATAGAAAAGAGCGTCATGCGTTTTGGTCATGCACTGCTCCCCCAATCCTCCCTACCCCCCCTTCCCTCATTACCTCAACGCCTTTATATTGCCGTGACTGTTATTATCCTGTTCTTACTCTGTTATTTTCGTCTGTGGAATGAATCAATAATGCTATGGGCTCGGGATAGTCCTAGGGCAAGCTGGGAGGCACTGCATGACACGATATCGCATGACGAGGCTAAGTTTGCATGACCCTGAACCCGTGAGCGTGAGGACAGTTTGCCCGCATGGATCGATCATGAGGTATTCGGTCTCAGGCAGTGAAAGAAAGAAAATGAGAGAAAGAAAATTATGAAAGAAATCCAAAAAAGAAAGAAGAAAGAGCAAAATAAACGAAGAAAGGATAGTAAAAGAGAAAGAAATAAAGAGAAGAAAGAGATAAAATGGAGGAAGAAAAGATGAAAAATAAGAAAAAAGAAAGAGAGAGGTAAAGGAGGGACACATTACGAGAGAGAATGAAGGCGAGAAGTGAAGAGAAAAAAAAACATGCAAAGAGGAAGAAACAGAGAGCGACAAAAGATTTGCGAAAGAGAGAGAGAGAGAGAGAGAGAGAGAGAGAGAGAGAGAGAGAGAGAGAGAGAGAGAGAGAGAGAGATGGAGAGAGAGGGAGAGAGAGAGAGAGAGAGAGAGAGAGAGAGAGAGAGAGAGAGAGAGAGAGAGAGAGAGAGAGAGAGAGAGAGAGAGGGAGAGAGAGAGAGATAAAGAAAGAACGGAAAGAAGGGATAGAAAATATTGAATTGGGAGAAACACGAGAAAGGAAAAGAGGACATACTGGATTTCGTTAGCATTACCCGCGAAACTTGTAGCGAATATTTTTTTATCGTCGCCTTCTTAAAACAGATTCACGACTCCGGTAAATTGAGTGAAAGTTCTCGAGAAAAAGGTTGCGTAACAAGAACAAAAAATATTTGATTTCGTTCATGTTCTTGAATGTAGAAAATGGATAATTGAAGATCAGAAAATAAATGACGATAATTAATGAATTCATGAATCATCAAATTACGTAAGCATCTAAAACTGTCTTGAAGGAGCAACAAACTGAGATAACGTGCGGTCAAACAGATCAATAAGCTCAGAGTCACGTGCTATTTTCGTTGATGAAAGAAATTAATTATACATTTGCTGGTCACTTCACTGCCCTTGCAAACGGATTATCTCGTTCTGATGATTTTTAAGATTTCGTTTTAGATTGGATTTCATTTGGTATTTCTTTATTTAGGTTTTGCTAGGTGCTATCTCCATTTACCTTCCGTATATAAAAAAAAGAAAATTGCACTAAAATCCATCTGTTAAATTTCGTTTGAATAATGAAACATTCGAAAATAAGTAAAAACTCACCATATTGACGACAGGAGCCTCACAGGGTGTGACGATGGAACACGAGTGAGATTGCTGACATTCCAGCCTCTGCTCGCGATATATATACCCTGCTTATCCAGGAGGGAGGGGCCAACTCGCTCGTCTCCGCCAATTAGAATCCGCCGTCGTGCATCGTCCACGGGACAGCCAGTCGCAATTCGCCCACGGTTTTGAAAATCAGCCAATGGCGCGCCGCTTGCATGACCGGAAAGGGTCGAAGCCACGCGATGCGGCGATGATTTCAGTCGCGATCGATCACGCCCGTGTCACACCGGCCGACCCCCTCGCCCCCCCCCCTCCTTCCCCCTCCCCTCCCTCCTTTTCCCTTCGCCCCCTCCTCCCTCCATCCTCCCCTCTCTTCTTCCCCCTCCTCTTCCACTTCCTTTCATCCTCTCTTTTCCTTTCGTCCTTCTTCCTCCCCGCCCCCTCCCTTCTGTCTCCCCCCTCTCTCCTCCCCATGCACGAATCTCATGCACGCACATTATTTTTGTCTGATCTCGTCCTGGAGGGAAAAGATAGCTACGTACAGTGCGTTCAATCTGCAAGTTTTTTTTTTTGTTTTTTTTTTTGTAATGTCTTCAGGTCGGACTAAAAAAAAAATCTGCTTACCAAAATAAAACGACTCCTCCCCCCCCCCCCCCCTCTCCACCCCACCCCCATCGCTCCTCCCCATTCCGTTTACCTGCATATTAATTAAGCCATTTCCTTCTCTCTTATCTTCTCCTTTCTCCTCTCTTCCTCCCTTCTCTCCTCACTTTCTTCGTATTACTTGTTACATTTATTGCTTTCTTTCGTTCCCCTCCATTCTCTCTCTCTCTCTCTCTCTCTCTCTCTCTCTCTCTCTCTCTCTCTCTCTCTCTCTCTCTCTCTCTCTATCTATCTATCTATCTATCTATATCTCTCTCTTTCTCTCTCTCTCCCTCTCTCTCTCTCTCCTCTCTCTTACTTGTGGTTTTCTCCTCTCTCTTTTTTATTCTCTCTCGCCCGCCTTCTCTCCTCTCTCTTTATCTATTTATATGTGTAATTATCTGCTTGTTTATCTATTCATATTTGTGTAGTTATATATGCATATATCTATCTATCTATCTATCTACTTCTCTGT
>NC_061827.1:17912852-17925352 GCF_019202785.1 Penaeus chinensis | reverse complement strand
TTACTCCCCCGCTGAGGCCTCATACCTGCAGGAGGGATACATATCCCCAGGAACATGTGTGTGTTTTTTCAGGACTCCCGAAGCAGTACATATCCTATCGAGAGAGTTTTCTGTTGTGTGATATTTCATGAAAATAAAACCAAAATTTTTTCCAGCTCGCTACCAACCCTAACTTGACTCTTACAGTCAACGAAAGACAAATCAACGCTCACAGAAAAAAACACAAAATTTACATAGCGAAAAGCGCTTACATGACTCACCGCTCGCCTACTGTCGAGCGGGTGAATCATGGAATCTTCTGAGGAATTTAGGTCGATAAGGATTAATCTGCAACACTGTTCGAGAGTGGCACTCATCTCTCTCTCTCTCATTCTCTTTTTCGGGAATAGGGAAGAAGGAAGAGAGGAAGGAAAGGAATAAAAGGTTGATTATTTGGAGTACAAGGAAGGATGAGAAACAGACAGAGATGACAGAGCGAAAGGGAGGGAAGAATCAGAGGTAGAGATGGGTTGAAAGAGGAAAATCAGAGAGACAGAATATTGAACTTGTTAGATTTCTGATTATGCTCAACTAGCATGTATAGCAAAATAACTAGGATTGAACCTAAAATTCACGGAAATTTTTACATACATCGAACGAAAAAATGCATACCTAATATATCAAGATGTAGGTGGAGTGCGTGGTATTTGTTGGTCTTTCAAATATTCCTTCAGTAATGATATGCGAACCAAACGATGAGCGGTAACCTTGCAGAAATGGCCTTGAATTACAGCTGTGGACCTAATGCAAGTGTACACTGAATGACTTGTACAGATGTTGACTTTGTTCCGTGTATGTAGAAGTGGACTATTAATTCCTTAAAGAACTGCAGACTTTATATTCCTTGTTAGGTTGTACTGTTAGACTAGACCAAGGTTCACAAGGTTCCTGGTAACTATGTTTGTCATTTGAATATGTCACCTGCGTTCCAATAATTCGTGGAAGATACGAAAATGCAACTCGATGTAAAGACACATGTTGAAATAAAAGGGGGCTGCAGAAAGGACTATTTGAATTTAGGAAGAGAAACGTTTGAGAACCATTGGCCTAGTTTACGATTCCACTTTGAAGCTATACATTCTTAATCCTATATAAACTGTATTTTTAATCTCTTGCACAACGGTGAACTTTAGTTTCCTTGCACAACTGTAGAATTTGAATCCCTTGCGCGATGTACATCCTGAATCCATTGTCCGAACTCCTTGAACAGCGATATGTTTTAACCCATTGTGCAGCAATATACTTAGTATCCACGTCAGCTGCGGATTATGAGTCCCTCTTGCATTTGCATACTTTGGATCTCTTTCAGCTGTTGACTTGTAAAACTGTAATCTCTGGACCCCCCATACAGCTGCGTGCATACTGATTTCCTCCTTATTTCAGGTCTAAAATTTAAATTCCTTGGGCAATTGTGAATTATGAATCTCTTAGCACTTATAGGTCTTGTGACTTTGTGTACATTACGGCTGTAAAATCCGTTGTGGAGTTGTAGAGCTTCAATCTCCAACACATCCGTAGTTTTTTAAACAATAGTACACCTACAATTCTTTCTGTATAGTTACATATATCTAAGCCGTCTTTGGTAGATCAAGGAAAGTACCTACGTGTTAAATAACGCCCTTTTAGCCTGGAATTCGTTACTAGAGGCAATCCTCGTTTCTAGTGTGCTATTTTTTTCACCAGAGAAACCTAGGCGTGCTTATATTTTACAATGGAAATGCATTAAATGTGTATCTAGATCATTCTGTATCCAGAGATCAAAGAAATAAACCATGAACAAAGAGATTATTTTCGTTGTTGATGGTATTACGGTGTCTCAAATGATTTCTGTATATTGCCAATAACGTGTGTTTGTATAAAATGTGAGCATGTAATATGGCTTTGATAGCAATGAATATTATAAAATTTAAGAAAAATTTGGAAAGGGAATGGAGTTATATAAACGTGCTCATATAAAGCCGATCAATTCACAAAAAATACATGTCGTTACTGTAAATGGAAGATGTCATAGCGAGGATGAAAACTAATAACATTTTGTGAAAACACCACCCAAGGCAGCTCAAAAAATAAGTGCTGACCAACACACACACACACAGGGGGGGGGGGGGGGGGGGGGGGGAGATAAAGGAAGAGAGAGAGAGAGAGAGAGAGAGAGAGAGAGAGAGAGAGAGAGAGAGAGAGAGAGTGTATGTGTTTGTTTCTGGAAAAGTCTTGAGCTGTTATTCGAGTTGTTATGTTATTGCTGACACTTGAGTGTACTGTGGGGAATGAGGTGTTCGATAGTTTTTCCCTAATTCGCCCAAGGCCTGGCAATGCATTCCCAGCTAATCAGCATTTATTTCCTTTTCTTATTTATAACAGAGTTCCATATCATTAACAGCTACCAGAATACTCATTTCTGGTTCAAAAGGCTGTAGAAAGTGGTGCTTACTGCTAAAATGTACCTTGTCCAGCTGTAGACTTACATTTTGTATATCATTCCGTCTTCGTATAGAGCTTGTCAAAAAGATCGAATTGGATATCTGATATTTTATTTTACTGAAAAGTCCGCAGGGGTTTATAAAAGAAATATAATTGGGATCCATTAATAATCTAAACATGAATAACTAAAATACTCTTAACAGCAAGGTATACACATCTGCTGATTATATCTCTATATGTCTTTGTACGGTACCTACAGTATGTTGTGATTGGCGCCATTAATAACCATGATCATCAATGTGGCTGCCTTTACAAAATATATATTATGGTTCAGAACAATGATAGCAAGGCGCATGGTGTCGCCCACCTGGTGCAGAGATTCTAAGGATCGCCGTGAGGCTCTCTGCGTGATCGGCTCAAACTCCCACACCACTGCCCCCACCCAAGGCTCGGGCAGGTCAACCCAGGGCCCGTTGGTGGCCTGAACTTACGACACTTGAGTTAGTAGCCGGGTGCTCTCCCGACTGAGCCACGCCGCGGGCAAAATTAAACTGATAATGTGAAGAATAAAAAGTGCATGTACAATTACGAGGGTATGGTTTTGCAAGATTGAAATGGAACGAAGACGCGTTTATAATAATAACAATGAGAGTAATGACTTTCAGCGTAAACTATGCTGTGAAAGAAAACTGATCTGTAGTTTGATACAGTGGAAACTATGCTAATTAGTATATAATTATCCACAAGCTGATATTATATGATTATTATATTAGGCGATCTTTGGAAAATGTTAAATTGACAGACATCTTACAAACTTTAAAATCACTAATTAGCTCATCCACACAAATTAATTTTTCACTCTTCACCCAGTATCTAAGGCATAATTCTGGTCAAACCTTGACTTATCACTTTTATGATTTACTCTTATTAACAACAGTGACATTCTTCTTAAAGATCACAATAAAACATACTGTTATAACTATTCACAAAGTAAATTTGAAAGTACCGAGGATTTCCTTTACGCATTTTCATTGCGCCAAACGATATCAACAATCCATTGGATGTAGTGCTCGACATTGGTATAAATTCCAGGTATCGTTGTTCTCTGACAGTGTGGCGAGCCCTTAGACACTATGCCAAGGACAATATGTTGACACGTGGACACATTTTCTTCAGTGAGAGGACCGCCGCTGTCACCCTGAGGGGGGAAATAGAAAACTGATGAAATAGATAAGATGGATAAGAGAAATACCTTCATATCAGTAAAGCCTTGTAACTTTTTCAGTTCTTAAAACCCATTGCCGACGGGCACATATATGGCTATACTTGTACTAAGTCACCAGCCTTTATACAATATATAAGAGACTGTCTCGCCCGTTCACCCTTTTAATTGATTTACGAAAATATTTTATGTTATCTTATTTTGCTGTTACTAATGTTTACTAATGTTTATAGTAATTATAATGTTTATAATGAAAAATAACACCAACTATATTTTTTAGCACAGGCCAAAAAATAAAGGACAAGTGAAATCAGGTAAGGTGGCTAAGTACTAGCTTCAAATATAAAGAATGAGTACAGCATTTTTTCCCATGTTTTCTTCCTTTTCCCCGGTGGCAATGGGTTAAAAGAGAAGCTGAAGTAGAATAGCATTTTTTCGAAGGACCATTGTCATTGTCAAGAGATATTCCTCTGTGGCAAGAAAGATGATTGTGCATAATCATCATACGATAAGTAATGTTTAAAATGAGACTTACTAGTAATATAATATTTGGATAATGCTCTGGGACAGTTGAATGCGTGATCAGTATATATATATATATATATATATATATATATATATATATATATATATATATATTTATATATATATTTATATATATATTTATATATATATTTATATATATAATTATATATATATATTTATATATTATATATATATATATATATCTGCGTATGTGTGTGCGTCTGTATGTGTGTGTGTATGTGTGTATGTGTGTATGTGTGTCTGTGTGTGTGTGTCTGTGTGTGTGTGTGTGTGTCTGTGTGTGTGTGTGTGTGTGTGTGTGTGTGTGTGTGTGTGTGTGTGTGTGTGTGTGTCTGTGTGTGTGTGTGTGTGTGTCTGTGTGTGGTTGTGTGTGTGTGTGTGTGTGTGTGTGTGTGTGTGTGTGTTTGTGTGTGTGTCTGTGTGTCTGTGTGTGTGTGTCTGTGTGTGTGTCTCTGTGTGTGTGTGTGTCTGTGTGTGTGTGTGTGTCTGTGTGTGTGTGTGTGTGTGTGTGTGTGTCTGTGTGTGTGTGTGTCTGTGTGTGTGTGTGTGTGTGTGTATTAACCACTCCTCCATCGTTGTCTGTATAGCTATTACCACCACCAAGGTCTATATCATATAAAACTTAACTACCACTACCGTCATCCTCAATACATATGTATACCCTGTGTGTCTTACCAAGATCAGTAAGAAAATGTAGATCATAAACCCATAACTAAACCAAACAAAAAATTAACACATCAAAGAAAACGTAGAAGGAAGGAGGATAGACTAAGAGAAAGATAATAATAGCACGTTGCAAACAAATGAATAATCATACGCCAACAAACCACTTAGAATGGTTGGTTACTACCTAAGCATTGTCGCATTCTACAGATTTAAAAAATCATTCAGACAAATACATAAAAAAAAAAAAAAAAAAAATGAAATCAAGACGCCACACAACTAAAGAAATTGATAATAAGAGGGTAGGCTAATGTAAACTTGCCCTAACATTCAAATTATGAAATATTGTAAACAAAAACTTATAACAGTTATTATTAAACAGATAAGCAAGTACGCAAAATGATGAATATTTTAATCGAAAATATTACCTTGCAAGAGCCAGAATTACTTTCATCTAAACAGATGATGGAGTCGGTAATCCCTGCACTATAAGAGACTCTATTGTTAGACAGTTTGTCTAGTGCATCGTCACACGCAAAGCGAGACACGGTTCTCCCGAAGCCCTTCTGTAACACGTTGGATAATTTGCCTGTTGGAGAGAGAAGGAGAGATGTTTCATAAGGATGATTTTTGTTTGTGGTAGTATTATTTTGAAAAATGCCAGTAGTTTCGCCTTTTGCCTACACTTATCACTTTATCATCATCACCATCACCTTATACTAACACCAGTAATGTTAAAAAAAACAGTAAAATCGGGCCCACATCAAGCCTACGAAGAACCTGTAATACTCACCTACTTCAGTTTTCCCCCAGCCAGCCACAGTGAGCATTTTCCCCTCCTGCAGGCGTCCGTTCTGGGTCGGCAGGCAGGCAGGCAACAAGCTCTTCGACAGTTGTAACTATTGCGGATAGTTTTAATGGTGTTATCAATGTTACTGGTGTTATCATTTGTAGAATTATGAAGTTGATTTAACAACTGATGAATCGTATTCATGTTGACACGTAGAAAAGAAAAGAATGAGAATTAATATCCTCACAATACAAGAGATCATTTGACCGACTTCGATTATATCTTCGTCAGAAATACATGTATTTCTGACGAAGACATAATCGAAACCGGTCAAATACATCGCTTGTATGGTGAAGATATTCATTCTCATTCATACTTTTTATACATCACAACTGATGTTATCGATATCATTAACATCAGCTTTATTATTGTTAATATTATCGTCAGCAACTATACTATCATGATTATTATTAGTCATTATCATTCATTAGCATTGGCTTCATTATAATCGTAATCATTATCGTTTTTATTATCATCTTCATCTTTATTATCATTATCATTTTCATAATTATCATTATTATTATAATTATTATTATCATTATTATTATTATTATTATTATTATTATTATTATTATTATTATTATTATTATCATTATTACTATTATTATTATCATTAGGGCTATCATATTATCACTATCATTATCTTTAGTATCATCATCATTATTATCATTATCCTTATTATTGTTACCAGTATGGTTATCATCATCATTATCTTTATTAGCATTATCATTATTATTATTATCATATCATTATCATGATTAGTAGTTTTATCATCATCACCTTTATTATTATTATTACTGCATATTATCTTTATCACTAATAGTAGCATTATGATTAATGTCATTATTATTCATCCATTATACATATATTCTACATTATATAATACACACACACACACACACACACACACACACACACACACACACACACACACACACACACACACACACATATATATATATATATATATATATATATATATATATATATATGACACACTAGCATTATCACCACTAATACTTTAATTTGAAGGAAAAATGGGTGTTACACAGATTCTTTGCCTATATTCGCAAAACAAACAATCATCATACTTACTTCCATCATTATACTTATTACTGTTACCACCACTGATATCATCATTGTATACCATTGCATAACTATATCCGCTAAGGACAATATAAATCATAAAACCAATAACAGCATAATCATGCATCAAAGAAAACGTGCATGGATCGAGGAGAAACTAAAAGAAACATAAAGATACTCTATTTTGTTATTATCATAATAATCATTATCATCATGACCATTGGTATTATTATCATTAGCGTTATAACGATAATCATTGGTATTGTTGGAAATGATACCTACACCGAAACTGAATATCCGAGAGAACGTAACATTCTAAGACACTAACTCAGGGGTCGGCAACCTGCGGCCCACAGAGTCCGAACTCATGGCCCGTCACCCTGCCTCACATTCATATAACAATCCGTTTTTTTGTACACCTAGGTACTGATGGGTTTTATATGGCACTCCGGCACTTTCCCTGCTGCAAGGGTAATAGCCTGTGTCAGCTATTTATAAACGACGCGAAATCCAGGAGGCGACGAAACAATCGGACGGAATTGTAGCGGAAGCTGTAAGCGAGGGAATTGCACTTGGCTGAGACATCACAATAGACACTACCGACCAGTCGACTAGAGCCAATGATGTGTGTAATAAATGATCACGTGACAGTAGAAGTCATTTGAAATTCCTATTATTTCCGCCATGGCTACGCTGGGTATAAGATGCTGTTTCGTCTTTAATATGTAATATTTTATGGCAAAACAAAGAAGAGCGGCGGATGGTGGTCGCAATTCCCGTCACCAATGCCGATGAGGATTTGGACGATTCGCAAGCTGTGCATTGCGGATTTATTGGTCAAAGTAAAAAATTGTCGGTGCGGGATCCAGATATTTGCCTGGGCTCTGTCCTGCCGGAACATATGAGGCGAAGATTTTGTAGACCAGGTGAGGGATCGGAGGGGCTGCAGACATTCCTTAAAGAGAGTTTTGGGGGCGAAGTACCATATGTAATGTGAATGTTACCTCGATCATTTGCTTTTACCTCTAAATTTCCCTGATCATTATCATGCCCTTCCCAGCTATCGGCGCCGATATCGTAACTGTGCTTCGTTTGCGAAAGAAATAAGTGTTAAGAGCTATCAGAAAAAAAAGAGTTTTCACACGGAAATCAGTGTTAGGTACCATTTCCAATTTTACCTGACTATCATTATCATTATTATAATCATTATTATCAGTATTATCATTATTATAATCATTATTATCAGTATTATCATTATTATTATTATTATTATCTCCATTGTCGTATTATCATTATTTTCATTATTGTTTTTAACGTTCTCTTGCTTATGGAAAACATCTCTGCCATCAAAAGTAGCTCTGAAAAGTTGATGGTACGAACTGCAGTTTCAATAAGACGCCCTCCGTCCAGCGACGAAGACAGCCAACGCCACATAGCCAAAATTACCGGTTCGAGTAGCAGGTGGAAATCAGGGAACCCATCGACCACCTAATCTCACCCACCGCCAGAAACGGCTGGTGCGGAGGGTCGTACTGCCTCAGCTAACCAAGTGGCGCCACACGAAGGCCCATCATGGAAATCCGATCGGCAGCAACACACAACAAAAAAGTGAGGCCAGTCATAACTAATCATCACAAAGGTGTTTGCTATATGCCCGGCCCAAAAAGTGGACAATTCACCAGTAAGCCGTGCAGTTTATCATAGAACAAGCCGCTGCCATGCCCATACTGCTGAACTGCGGCAAGCAATACTCATGAGATCTATCCTTGCAGAAAGCGAACCAGGCTCATCTCAATGTGAACACCATTCTGCACAACCCATCCCATTCACCATAACAATATTGCCACCTGAGACACTTCCTAAATGGGCCACCAGTCTTCCAGGGTCCGTTACCATAAATGCAAATGTAAACTCCTCATAGCTGCCATAGTTAAAACCATCTTAGATGACACTTTTGAGGAGACGTTTGGCAAGATCCCGGCTGTACTCGCTGGCACTGACGTGATCGTACTAGATGCCATGGAGGAGGCATTACCTACAAGTCCAACATTTGGGGGTTGACATTTCCGACTGGATGGAGGCCATGTTCTCTCGTGTCATCCTGGAAGACTCCTCTGTAGACCTGTGAGTTACGTATCGTCCCCAGCAGCAAGGAGGCGACCCCCTTCTGTATCTAACACAACATCTTGTTGCCATACAAACCATCTTTAACTGCCAAAGCACCTTAATTTTTAGAGGCCTCACCAACACTTTATTCTGCCTGTTTTGGGCGACCTGCCAAGAATTCTTGGTCTACAAATGATGTAGACTTTCCTGCACATATCCTTGGGGGTTCCATTGATCCAGTCCTCGGTGAGGAAGTCAATTATAATCCCCTACAAACGGCTGGATCTTCAGAGTATATTGCAGTCTTAAGTGAAGTAAACACTACGGCTATGGAAACATGTTGACTGGGAAGCAATTCATCAGTCACTCAAAACACAAAGTGGCAACAATGTCTGACTGGAGATGCCAATCCCTATGTTGAGTGACTGACACAGTATTTCATCTCTACAGAGTCGGTATGTAACGAGTCACTCTTGTGCAACAATGGTTTGGCTACAAAAGTAAATTGGTATCAGATGCAGCGTACAAGGTATGGAAAAGACTTAAGTAGCATCCCTCAAACGACAACAGATCTTTGAGACTTTTTTTTTTTTTTTTTTTTTTTTTTTACTTTGAGACGTTTATTAAGAGAGATAAAGAGAATGATACAAAGAAAGAGAGGGAGGAAGGGAGGGAGGGAGAGAGAGATTAGAGAGAGAGAGAAAGAGAGAGAGAAAGAGAGAGAGAGAGAGAGAGAGAGAGAGGGAGGGAGAGGCAAGGCAGAGACAGACAGAGAGAGAAACAGAGAGAGGGGAGAGAGAGAGAGAGAGAGAGAGAGAGAAAGAAGCAGAGACAGACAGAGAGAGAAACAGAGAGAAGGGAGAGAGACAGACAGCCCCCCCCCCCCCCCCCATCAATGCCCAACAGCCGGAGCTCACCTTGGTCGCCAACTGGAGCAAAGCGATGTCATGGTACGAAGAAGGCAGCCTATACAGCGGGTGCTGCCAGATCTTCAGCACCTGGAAGGTTTGCGAGTCCTCATCCTGCAGGTTGATGACACCGACGCGGACGGATACTTCAGACGGGGTTTTTTTTCTGGAATTAAGTCAGGAAGAATAACAAAATAATGGGGGGGGGGGGCGATTGGAATGGCTGTAACTAGGAATGATTAGAATGGAATTAGGAATGCGTGTAATGGAGGATGGTTGGAATTAAAAGAGGAATGAGTTTTGTGAATTCAATGAAATGTCATCTTAATCAAACAGGAAGGATTGCCGTCGGAAAATTGCTTAAATTTAAATTGGGAATAGTCGTATATCTGTAAAAGAAATGGAGGAATGGAACATGGAATAATTATAGAATGTAGAAGACAACCAAGTTAATGCAAGATGAAAGGGACCTAATAGAAAATGTTAAGAACATACCTTTATCGAGAGTAAAAGTAAGAGAAAGAAAGAAAGTAGAGAAAGAGAGAGAGAGAGAGAGAGAGAGAGAGAGAGAGAGAGAGAGAGAGAGAGAGAGAGAGAGAGAGAGAGAGAGACAGACAGACAGACAAACAGAGACAGACAGACCGAGTTAGCATGCAACTCACCCTTCGATGCAATGGGCGGCTGTTAAGACGAAGTTCTCTGAAATGAGAGTTCCCCCACAGAAGGCGTGTTGGTTTCTGAAACGGTCTACGAGTGCGACCTGAAGTTAAAGGATAGAAGTTAATGGCGAGGGTAATAAAGATAATAACAGACAAGGAACTGATACTAATGATTACAAACAACAGTAATAATTCTAAAAAAAAAAAAAAAAAACACAATATAAGCTAATATTATCTCTCTCTCTCTCTCTCTCTCTGTTTCTCTTTCTCTGTCTCTCTGTCTCTCTGCCTCTCTGTCTCTCTCTGTCTCTCTTTTTCTGTCTCTCTGTCTCTCTGCCTCTCTGTCTCTCTCTGTCTCCCTGTCTGTCTCCCTGTCTCTCTGTCTCTCTGTCTCTCTCTCTCTCTCTCTCTCTCTCTCTCTCTCTCTCTCTCTCTCTCTCTCTCTCTCTCTCTCTCTCTCTCTCTCTCTCATTCTCTCTCTCTCTCTCTCTCTCTCCCTCCCTCTCTCTCTCTCTCTCTCTCTCTCTCTCTCTCTCTCTCTCTCTCTCTCTCTCTCTCTCTCTCTCTCTCTTAACCTTTATTTATAATCATACAGATATACATATAGGCTGAAACCAGTTTATGTAAAAAAAAAAAAATATTCAGGTTTCTTTTTGCGGATTAAAAAGTTACCTATCTAAAGGAGCTTATTTGAAAACCCAACCTATTTTTTTTTATAAACAGTAAACGTTAATTTATTAAGCTAACACAGACTTTTAAAACTAATTAATCTATAATAAGGTTATATACAATGTTTTTCTATTTGATCGAGCCTGTTAAGGCTGGTGGGCGTAGTAGACGACCAGGCCAACGAGGCATATTCTAGGTATGGTCTGATCTGGGACTTGTATAGCGTGAGAATTCCCTGAGGATTCAGGAGGTGAGATATGCGTCGAAGGGCTGACATCTTCAAAGTAGCTGTTTTGCAAATTCTGCTGACGTGTCTGTTAAATCTTAGACTACTGTCTATGTCTACACCGAGGACTGAGATAAAGTCCTTGAGTGGAAGGGCGGTGTTGTTCAATAAGATTTTGTCTATTATGACGCCTAATGCAACTGGAGAGCGGGATATAACCATTGGTCTTGTTGGGGGCAAATCTTACTTGCCATTGTGATCCCATTCGTAGATTGCTTGCAGCTTTGAATTCATATTCGTTATTCGTTATAGCGCCATGATCCTCACGCTGGTATGAAACAGATAGCGTACAGTCATCGACATATACTTTGATTTCAGGATGTTCCCTAAGCATATCGTCAATATAAATATTCCAGAGGATTGGGCCAAGTACAGATCCTTGTGTTACCGAAGCCTCTACCGGATACTTCTGGAATGACAGGCCACCGATGACCATTTTAAGTGTTCTTCCAGTGAGATAATTATCAAAGAGCCGCAAGAGGTTAATGCATATGTCTCTTGCTTGTAGTTTAGCGAGGAGCCCTCTGTGCCACACTCGGTCGAAGGCGCCGGTGATGTCGAGGACGATCACCAGAGTATCTTGACCGGCATCCTGCCAGTTTTTACTTAGCAGTAGAAGAAGGTCAGCAGTCGATCTGGAGGATCGAAAACCAAACTGTCTGATGGAAATAAGACTGTGGTTTTCCATGAGCTGTAAAGCAGTTATCTTTTCAAATACCTTGCTGATGCATGGTTGAAGGGGGGTGGGCCGGTAATTCTCTGGGTTTGTTTTTGACTGTTTTTTTTATGAAGAGGAATCACTCTTGCTTTCTTCCAGATAGTGGGCCAGCTGCACACCTACTGAGAATTTGTGGGCTAATATCATCTGAACATGGTGCTTTCTTTGTGTTTAGGTTCTGAAGGATCTCTTTCGTTCTTGGGCGACAGATTTGACGACCTGATAGTTGTTCATGGCACATTGAGGGTATCTCTGGCGGTGTCTTGTTAGCACCTGGCACTGTCATTTTATAAATGAACATGCTTCCCAAAAGGTTAGCTTTTACCC
>NC_061827.1:17897852-17902852 GCF_019202785.1 Penaeus chinensis | reverse complement strand
TTCTGCTGCTGCCTTTGCTCTCCGGTGATTTGGAAAGCGTTCTGGTTGCCCTGGAAAGTGGTGCTTCCGGTGTTTTGACTGTTCTGGAGATTGGATGAGCCGAAGCTTGCCTTGTTTTGGAAACTGTTAGTTCCAAGATTCTGATTATTTTGGAAGCTGGAAGAATCAAAGTTCTGGTTGTTTTGGAAGCTGGTAGAGCCTTGATTCTGACTGTTCTGGAAACTGGAGGAACCGAAGTTCTGTGCATTCCGGAAAGCGGTAGAAGTCAAGTCCTGGTTACCCTGGAAAGTGGTAGATCCGAGGTTCTGGTTCTGGAAAGTGGTAGACCCAAGGTTCTGGTTCTGGTTTTGGAAAGTGGTTGATCCAAGGTTCTGGTTCTGGTTCTGGAAAGTGGTAGAACCAAGGTTCTGGTTCTGGTTCTGGAAAGTGGTAGACCCAAGGTTCTGGTTCTGGTTCTGGAAAGTGGTAGACCCAAGGTTCTGGTTCTGGTTTTGGAAAGTGGTTGATTCAAGGTTCTGGTTTTGGTTCTGGAAAGTGGTAGACCCAAGGTTCTGGTTCTGGTTTTGGAAAGTGGTTGATCCAAGGTTCTGGAACCTAGAGCTGGTACCAAAACTGCCTTGGCTCTGCCCAGACTGGGAGATTGAAGTTCCCTGATTCTGGCTGGACTGGAGAGAAGAAACTCCCTGGCTGACCTGGAAAGAAGGTCGTCGCTGATTCTGATTCACCTGAATATTAGAATTTCCTTGTTTCTGGTTGGACTGGAAGACTTTATTTTGGCTAGACTGGAAGGTACTTCCAGAGCTTCCTCTGTTCTGATTAGACTGGAAAGCAGAACTTCCCCTATTTTGGCTGGATTGAAAAGCAGAACTGCCTCTATTCTGGCTTGACTGGAAAGGAGCAATTCCTCTGTTCTGGCTAGACTGGAAGGAACTTCCTCTGTTCTGGCCAGACTGGAAGGAACTTCCTCTGTTCTGGCCAGACTGGAAGGAACTTCCTCTGTTCTGGCTGGACTGAAAACTGGAGCTTCCACGGTTAGCCTGGAAGCCAGATGATCCACGGCTGGCTGGAAGTTCAACTCTCTTCACATCCACGAGGTTGGGATTTGAGAAACGGTAATTGTTAAAACTGTATTGAACTCGGCCAGCATTGTTATTGCTGGAATACTGTGTCTGCCTGTTGTTTTGGCTGGAGAACTGATTTGCATTGTTGCTTTGCCCACTGGAGAAGGTGGAACTTCTTTGGGTGTTTGGGAAATTTGATCCTCTTTGACTGCTAAAGACGTTGGAGTCTTGCTGACTGCTGGAGAAGCTAGAACTCTGCGGAGTGTTGGGGAAACTGGTACCACGTTGTCTATTGGAGACCCCAGATCCTCGTTGACTACTGAAGAAACTGGAGCCCTGCTGAGTACTTGGGAAACTGGATCCACTTTGGCTGCTGAAAAAGCTGGATTGTTGTCCATTGCCGGAACTAGATCCTCTCAGACCTGCAGTAAAGCTGGAACTCGGCTGAGAGCCAGGGAAGCTGAGAGAGCTGGACCCCTGTTGATTGTTTGAGAAACTGGATCCTTGTTGACTGCCGAAAGCACTAGATCCTCTTTGACTGCTTGAGAAACTAGAGCCCTGCTGACTGCTTGGGAAACTAGATCCTTGCTGAGCACTTAGAAAGCTAGGGAAATTAGATCCCTGTTGGCTGCCAGAGAAACCAACTTCTTGCTGATTGTTGGAGAAAGAGGAGCTCTGCTGGCCTCTTTGGAAATTGGAGCCCTGCTGACTGCTGGAGAAAGACTGTTGACCACTAGTAAGACCTGAGCTCAGCTGACTGTTTGAGAAGGAAGTTCCTTGAGTGGCTCCATACTTGATCTGGATGAGGTTGTTGTTTGGGGTGCGTTCAAAGAGCTGTTCCCTAGCATCCGAGCCAACAAGGTTACCTAATTTGGCACCTGATGCTAGCACCAGGAGAGAGGCTGCAAAAGTAAGGAGAATATGAGCATATTTAGCAGACGCCATAAGACTTTTCTTTATGAATACCCCTTCCCGTTTCTTTTTCTCTTCCTATCTTAGCCTTGACTGAATATTCATATATTTATATTTTTATGATAAAATAGAATAGGTGAAATCCAAGCAATGCCCATGACAAAGACCATGATCCTCTCAGATGAAACATATACTTGGCTCTGCTAATCTGGAATGTCTTTGTATCAATTAGCATTTATGTTTTACCAGAGAAATGTATAAGTATAGCTAAAATATGTTAAAACTGTCATTACAAATTGACATCATAGTTTCCATTTTAAATGACTTTTGAATTAAGTATTCTATAAAAGGCAGCCAAGAGAACTTTTGATTTTCCAAATGTGACAGAAGACCATGTGCAAACAGAACAAATGAATAATTGTATGATAAATGCTAAACCTTAAATCTCTCTATAATCTTCATGAAAAATAAAAGGACCTCGGTGTCTTGGCCGCTTCTCTAAATATGGAGTCGTCATGCTTCTGCCATTAATGCTGAGAGAAAATTAAGCAAAATCTTTATAGACTATATGGAAATGAGAAGGTCACATGATATATAAATTCGTATTATCATTTCCTTCCTTAGACGTGTAATTCAAAGCAACTTCAAAAAACAAAACCTTGACCTGAAACATTTAATTGATAAAGCATAACGGATATGCACAGAGAGAGAAACCGAATAGGCTGAAAAGAAGAGAAAAAGAACAACAATTCTTTGGGGTTACAAATGTGACCAAAAAGCCAACGCATATTTCCACATCGGCATAACGTGTTAACGGACAACGGTACGCTCGTTCGGTTAGATATGTTACTGGTTATTTGCATATGACCCAGACGCGCGTATTCCCCGAAAAGTAAGCTTCTTATCCTGCGGTGATCTGAGCTTGACTTTGAAGATATTGCTTATTAAAAAAAAATTGTCTCATTTTATCTTATTAATAGCGGATGTAGGTGGGGGTGAAGTTGAACCTGCATAAACTCAAAGGGCCTGGGATTCATGCATAAAACTCGCTATTCTACGCTGTTCTACGAAGGCAAGGGAAAAGGCAGGGGAAGACAAAATTAGGTGTCCAGTCAGCTGTTGACCACATTAAGAAAAGCTCGAAAGGAATGACCGTAAGATATATCTTTGAATCCCTTTGCTTTCCCTTTACATTTTTTCTAAATGTTCTTACTAAACTCGGCCAAAAATAACCCGATGTGTATTATATAATTTAGACCACTGACTCATATACTTATATCCACCCTGCTGTTAATCTACGTCTGAGAAGGGAGACTGATACTTGCATGGGTAACTCATGAAAAGTAAGATCACACACACACACACACACACACACACACACACACACATATATATATATATATATATATATATATATATATATATATATATATATATGTATGTATATATATATATATATATATATATATATATGTATGTATGTATGTATGTATATATGTATATATATATATATATATATATATATATATATATGCATAAAAATAAATGTGCGTGTGTGTCTGGAAAACTTACCTAATAGAAGGGTTTTCATCGTTGGGCGGAGCGGGCGAGACTTCAGGACCTCCAGCGGGTTCCCTGGGTTTATATAGTCTGTCATCCAATCACAAGGTTGCCAGTTATCAGTTGCAGGACATTTTGGTCTTAAGAAACGAGACAAATGGAAAAAATGGAAATATGTGATACAGTTTTGTTTGCTTACAGTTTCTCATGAATATCTGTTTCTTCTCTATTTTTTATGTTTCATTTCTGTTCCCTGTTTCTTGGTTTCTCCATAATCTATATCGTATATTTTTGATTAATCATTGACACGAATTGTAAGCTATAAAATAAATACGGGGCATTAAGTAGGGAAACAGCAAATTGACATTCCTCACTCTATTTCATTTCAACTAAGGAGAAAAAAGGGAAAACATTTAATTTTTCCTTATATTTGAAAGGCAATTAATTGGGTTACCTAATAAAACAGTTTTCGAAATTCATGATATTCAATTTTCATTTTTATGTTTTCCTGCGCAATTCTCAGTCGATTCATTTATCTATGTAATGTAGTCATAATATGTTTAGTCACCATACGAGTCTGTTTCGTATGTTCCTCCTCCACTCTCCCTCCCCTGCCCCTTCCATCTCTCTCTCTCCTCTCGTTTCCTCCCCTCTCCCTTCTTCTATCCCCTTTTTCTATGCCACTTCCTTATCCAGTTCCCCTTCTCTTCCTCTTTCCCCTTCTCTTTTTTCCTTTCTCTCTCCTTCCTCTTTTCCCTCGGTCTCCGCCTTCAATCACTTCCCTTTTTCCTCGATTTCCCTTCTTCTCCTCTCCTTTCTTCCCTCTTCCCGCACCGTCAACCTCCTACTCTTTTCCTCGCTTTCTCACTCCCATTTTCTCTTTCCCCCCTTCCCCATCTCTTCCCACTCTCCCCTTTCCTTCCCCTTTCCCTGCTCCTTCCCTCTCCTTTCCCTCCCCCTTCCTTCCCCTTTCCCTTCCTCCTCCCTTCCCTTTCCCTCCCCTACTTCCCCCTTCCCTCCCCTTTCCCTGCTCCTTCCCTCCCCTTTCCTTCCCCTTTCCCTCCCCTTTCCCATTCCCTTTCCGTCTCCCTTCCCTCCCCTTTCCCTCCCCCTTTCCTCCCCTTTCCCTTCCCCTTCTCTCCCCTTTCCCTCCTCCTTCCCTCCACTTTCCCTCCCCTTTCCCTCCCTCTTACATAACCTGCCTGGGAGGCGGAGGATCCTGTCAAGAGTTGTCAAGTTCTAGTTTGAATAGAGTAACTTATCAGGTGTCAAGTGTCAAGCGTGTCAACCCGCCTTCGAGCTACATATAGATCACCAGCTAGTGTATGTTGACTTTGTTGTTGTTTTTCTTGCATTTTTTCCTTTTGTTTTCTCATGTTTTTTGTTCAATAATTTGTTTTGTTATGGCTTTGTCTGTCTTTTTTTTTTTACTTTTTTTTACTGTTTTTGCTTCTACTCTCTGGTTGT
>NC_061827.1:17877852-17880352 GCF_019202785.1 Penaeus chinensis | reverse complement strand
TCTGAAATTAGGTGTGTATTTTTTGTTGTTATATATGTTTATACTTCCTAACGGTGCGCACTGGTTGGACTAACAACAAAAACATAAAGATGAACCGCATTCACGTGACAAATGTAGAAAAGGTATGAATGAGAATGAATATTTTCACAATACAAGAGATGTATTTGACCGGTTTCGATTATATCTTCGTCAGAAATACATGTTTTTCTGACGAAGATATAATCGAAACCGGTCAAATACATCGTTTGTATTGTGAAAATATTAATTCTTATTCATACCTTTTCTACAAAAGAACATAAAGATTACGAGGATGATGAGGTTGGTACAGGTAAAGGACGGTGGTAGTGGCAATAAGGTGAATGATAGTAACAATAAAAGTAATTGCAGTAAAATAATTGTCGTAGTTAACGAATATAATATTTTCATGACTATATTAAAAAAAACAAAAAAAATACGATCGCAGTAATTGATATATCAATAACAATACTGACTTTAATATTACAGTAAGAACAATATTAATGCTGACAGTAATTAATGATAACAATAATAGTTACTGGATGGGTAAAAACAGATTAATCAGTTATACAAAAAAGAATAACACAATATAAACACAGATATATAACCTGTACGCACACACACAAACAAACAAACCTATACACATATATTCCTACATACTTAAACATACAAACAAACACACGCACATACGAATGAGATTAATGGTGACTGTGATTTTTCCAAGGTATCTTTACACAGGTAGACCCACTCCATCTTGATGAAAATCCTAGTTGGTAACTTCCGATCTAAGCCCTGTCTCATCACACTTATTATTTGCAAATATTCAATTCATTTGTTTTCTTGGTTTCTTTTCCGATATATATATATATAGATATATATATACATATTTTTATATGTCATTAGCATTACTGAGTCATCTTTAAAGAAAATGCACTAAAATGCACTGTTTTCGCTTTCTTGGTGGTATTTGTTGCTATTATTTTTGTTTGTATGTTACTGGTATTTGCTTCTACCTTTGTTTTGGTATTGTTGTCGGTGATGTGTTTGTTTCTACTATTTTTTGTTGTTAGCGGTGTTGTATTTGTTTCTGCTTATTACGTTTTGGTGGTAGTTATTTTGCAATCGTGCCTACTATTATTATTATTTTTTTTTATAATTGTCTGTAACTGTTCTTGTTTTAGTGTCTTCACTTCGCAATTCTTTCTTTAGTTCTTTTGATAGTATGTTTGTTGTTTAATGTACTGTGTGTTGTTATGGCGTTAGTGTCCTTTGTTCCATTATTTACGTTATTTTATTTGTTTTGCAAATATTCTTCCATTTTCCTCTTCTCTTTTTTTTACCTCTAGTTGCTTTCATTTTATGTTTTTCTCTTATTCTCTCCTCTCTCTCTCTCTCTCTCTCTCTCTCTCTCTCTCTCTCTCTCTCTCTCTTGATCTATCTATCTATTTATCTACCTATTTCACTCCACCCCTCTCTTCTTTCTCTCTCTCTCTTTCTCTCTCTCTCTCTCTCTCTCTCTCTCTCTCTCTCTCTCTCTCTCTCTCTCTCTCTCTCTCTCTCTCTCTCTCTCTCTATCTCTCTCTCTTTCTCTCTCTTTCTTTCTCTCTCTCTCTCTCTCTCTCTCTCTCTATCTATCTATCTATCTATCTATCTATCTATCTCTCTCTCTCTCTCTCTCTCTCTCTCTCTCTCTCTCTCTCTCTCTCTCTCTCACTCCCTCTCTCCCTCTTTCCCTCTCTCCCTCTCTCCCTCTCTCCTTCTCTCCCTCTCTCTCTTTCTCTCTCTCTCTCTCTCTCTCTCTCTCTCTCTCTCTCTCTCTCTCTCTCTCACACACACACACACACACACACACACACACACACACACACACACACACACACACACACACACTCCCTCTCTCCCTCTTTCCTTCTCTCTCTCTCCCTCTCTCTCTCTCTCTCTCTCTCTCTCTCTTTCTCTCTCTCTCTCTCTCTCTCTCTCTCTCTCTCTCTCTCTCTCTCTCTCTCCCTCTCTCTCTCTCTCTCTCTCTCTCTCTCTCTCTCTCTCTCTCTCTCTCCCTCTCTCTCTCTCTCTCTCTCTCTCTCACTCCCTCTCTCCCTCTCTCCCTCTCTCCCTCTCTCCTTCTCTCCTTTCAATCTCACCCCTCCCCCTCTCTCTCTCCTCACCTCTCAGTCTCACCTTCCCCTCTTCTCTTTTATTTCCCAGAGAACGAGCAGGTGACAGGCTCGTTCAAGGCCCGGGGTGCGTTCAACAAAACGAGCATCCTAGCGAACGAAGGCGTGACGTCACTCATCACTGCTTCTACCGGGAACCATGGGCTTGCTTGCGTAAGTTGCACCTTGGTTTGGTTGAGTATGCTTAAGTATGTTGTCTATGTGTTGCTTTTTTCTTGTTGTTAGTATCATTATTGATTATGTTGATAAATGTTGTTGATGTTTGGATATGTTATTGTTATTGTTAATGTTGTTATTCATTTTTCTAGTTA
>NC_061827.1:17862852-17865352 GCF_019202785.1 Penaeus chinensis | reverse complement strand
CCCTTTCTTCCGTTTATTTCCTCCCCTGTTCATATCCAACTGTTTTCAGTACTATCACGGACATAATGTTTTTTCCATATAAACAATGCCTTTTTTTAACATGCTATTTTCTTCCTTCCACAGCTTCGATTTCTTAAATAAATCCCTTTTAAGAGTGCTTAAAGAAACAGGCCATGAAAGGAAGTAACTAGCATTTCAGTTGAAATACAAATCAAAACTAAATAAACGAAAGAAAATATTTACGGTAAGCAAAACTGGAGACAGAAAAAAAAATATTCATAAATATATACATTTTAAAAATGTGCACGTCGATCCTTAGTACCGCTGACTGTTCGATGTCATGCGACTCGGCTCCGTCTTAAAGGAGTATTCGGAACCTTTATAATCAGAGGGTTTATACTGGGTGTTGGTGTAATGGATTTCAGGCATGTTGAGCTGCTTGGTCCAGTGGTTTGTCCAGTAAAGCTCTCCTGGGGGCGGTCTCATCCTCTCTACTTCACGGCAAACGAAGACGCAGTAGATCAGGGATCCGAACAGCACAAGGAAACCGAATATCAACATGCAGAGGCCGATGTACCTGTTGGATAATGCTAATAATTAGGATGATGATGATAATAATAATAATAATAATAATAATAATAATAATAATCATAAAAATAATAATAATCATCATCATCATAATAATAACAATGATGACAATGATAATGATAATGATGATAATAACAATAATAATAATAATAATAATAATAATAATAATAATAATAATAATAATAATAATAATAATAATAATAATAATAATAATAATAATAATAATAATAATAATAATAATAATAATAATAATAATAATAATAATAATAATAATAATAATCATCATCATCATAATAATAACAATGATGACAATGATAATGATAATGATGATAATAACAATGATGATGATAATAACAATGATGATGATAATAACAATGATGATGATAATAATAATAATAATAATAATAATAATAATAATAATAATAATAATAATCATAAAAATAATAATAATCATCATCATCATAATAATAACAATGATGATGATAATAACAATGATGATGATAATAACAATGATGATGATAATAACAATGATGATGATAATAACAATGATGATGATAATAACAATGATGATGATAATAACAATGATGATGATAATAACAATGATGATGATAATAACAATGATGATGATAATAACAATGATGATGATAATAACAATGATGATGATAATAACAATGATGATGATAATAACAATGATGATGATAATAACAATGATGATGATAATAACAATGATGATGATAATAACAATGATGATGATAATAACAATGATGATGATAATAACAATGATGATGATAATAACAATGATGATGATAATAACAATGATGATGATAATAACAATGATGATGATAATAACAATGATGATGATAATAACAATGATGATGATAATAACAATGATGATGATAATAACAATGATGATGATAATAACAATGATGATGATAATAACAATGATGATGATAATAACAATGATGATGATAATAACAATGATGATGATAATAACAATGATGATGATAATAACAATGATGATGATAATAACAATGATGATGATAATAACAATGATGATGATAATAACAATGATGATGATAATAACAATGATGATGATAATAACAATGATGATGATAATAACAATGATGATGATAATAACAATGATGATGATAATAACAATGATGATGATAATAACAATGATGATGATAATAACAATGATGATGATAATAACAATGATGATGATAATAACAATGATGATGATAATAACAATGATGATGATAATAACAATGATGATGATAATAACAATGATGATGATAATAACAATGATGATGATAATAACAATGATGATGATAATAACAATGATGATGATAATAACAATGATGATGATAATAACAATGATGATGATAATAACAATGATGATGATAATAACAATGATGATGATAATAACAATGATGATGATAATAACAATGATGATGATAATAACAATGATGATGATAATAACAATGATGATGATAATAACAATGATGATGATAATAACAATGATGATGATAATAACAATGATGATGATAATAACAATGATGATGATAATAACAATGATGATGATAATAACAATGATGATGATAATAACAATGATGATGATAATAACAATGATGATGATAATAACAATGATGATGATAATAATAATAATGATGATAATAACAATGATGATGATAATAACAATGATGATGATAATAACAATGATGATGATAATAACAATGATGATGATAATAACAATGATGATGATAATAACAATGATGATGATAATAACAATGATGATGATAATAACAATGATGATGATAATAACAATGATGATGATAATAACAATGATGATGATAATAACAATGATGATGATAATAACAATGATGATGATAATAACAATGATGATGATAATAAC
>NC_061827.1:17830352-17835352 GCF_019202785.1 Penaeus chinensis | reverse complement strand
GCATTTTCATCCTGTTCCATATAACTGCTCAAAGTTTTTAAAGCATATCGACTTCTAACATTCTCATATCTATCTGGATTTGTACCATGTAATGTTGTAAATACATCTCCTATGTTCACATAAGGTGTTACAACAAGTTCCTCGATGTTTGGACAAAAATGCAACAGCACAACAGCACTAGCAGTGCATGCTAGGGTGTATGCCAGGCTGACCTTCTTCAATTTTGTGCAGACTGAGGTGGAGCGTATGCGCACCCCATTCTGGATCTGCAAGTATGTATCATGTGTAGGCATGTGTCCCGCTATGTGGAAGACCCCTTCATCATCCACATTTGAGCACATTTCAACCCTCAACTCCTCAAGATTGGGACAGGTTTGTGACACAAGCTCCAGCATGTAGTTGTTGCACATCTGAGAGCACTTGAGCACAGTAAGACCGGAGAGTGTTTGGATGAAACGATAGAGTGGCTCCAGCTTTTTGAATTTCTGGTAGTTATATGGAGATGTCTCCAGATCAGGGTCCAGCTGCATATTTTGACCTGTCATTTTGAGTGTCCTGACATTTCTTCCATCCATCTGGTCCATTACTGGAACAATGTTGCGGCTGTCAATAATCCAAACATACTCTGCATGCAGTCGTGTGCAGATGTAGATGTACTTGTTGTTGAGCAGCTCAGGAAAGACCAACTGCAAATGCATGAGGTTTGTTAACCTAACTCTAGCATCAATAACCCATGATAGATCAAAAGACAAAATAAAAAAAAATGTATCCTATTTTGTTAGTTTTATTCTTAAATGTAAACTTTATATTTTCTAAATATTGTATCTAATCACATATAGACATTATTTATATATACAAATATATATTAATAATCATATTTATCTACCTATACATATATGCATATATACATATGTATATAAGTATGTATGTATGTGTATATGTATGTATGTCTGTATGTATATGTGTGTATATGTGTGTATATGTGTGTATATGTGTGTATATACATATATATATATATATATATATATATATATATATATATATAAATATATATATATATCTGTGTGAGTGTGTGAGTATGTGTGTGTGTGTGTGTGTGTGTGTGTGTGTGTGTGTGTGTGTGTGTGTGTGTGTGTGTGTGTGTGTGTGTGTGTGTGTGTGTGTGTGTGTGTGTGTGTGTATTCATATATATTTATATATACATATACATAAACATATACATATATATATATATATATATATATATATATATATATATATATATATATATTTATATACATATATACATATATACATATATATACATATATACATATATATATATATATATATATATATATATATATAAAGACACACACATATATGTATCTACATAAATATATATATGGGAGGGAGATGTGAGAGGAAGGGGAGAGGAGAGGAGAGGAGAGGAAAGGAGAGGAGAGGAAAGGAGAGAGAAGAGAGGGATAGGAGAGGAGAGGAAAGGAGAAGAAAGGAGAGAGGGAGAGGAGCAAGAGAGGAGAGGAAAGGAGAGGGAAGTTCAATAAGTCAATCAATCAATCAACCATTTAACTGATCAATCAACCAATCCATCACTGAGTCTACCTTCCAAACCCCAATCCCCCCTTCCCCACCTCCTCTGACAGCAGATCCAAAGTGGCATTCTAAGTCCATAGTCCTCTTATTAACCTAAAAATTACTGAAAACTAAAATTACTAAAAACTAAAATGCTCACCTTACTGGACTCCTGCAAGAGATTATGGCACACAGCCGCCTGAATCTGCGGAGGGAGGAGCATCTGGACGTATTCAATGACAGGTTCGAAGAGCTTCATGGTAACACTTCGGTTGCAGCACAGTTTTCTGAGGGCATGCGCCACTGTTCTTAGGGTCAAGAGCTGCAAGCTCGTCACTGGTTTGTGCTGAGGCATGGCGTTGGATTGCCTTGCAGTGTTTGTATCTGTGGGAGGAAATAAGAATAAATAGAATGGAGATAAGACTAGGTTTCAGAGTGGAGATAAAGTCAGTGGGAATGAATACAAGGAGAGACAGTTGGAGTATGAGTGACAGTAAGAACAAATAAGAGAAATAATTATTTATCAATGCTGTCACAGTTTCATTACTGTTAGTAATTTCATGATCACTATCTTTATTACAATTATCATTTCTATTATCAATAAAGGCTTCTTACATTTCTAAACATTTAGTCCACAGTGCTGCAAAGAGACATTAAGAAAAGTAGGACAACTTTGACACTTGAATGCCTCAAAAAAAAAGTAAATCTTCAATCAAATGCCTTTTTTTTTTCCCAACATTATTCTGATTTTCCACTTTATTCATCTTTTTTGTCTTTTCTATTTCTTTTTCATTCTACAACTTTAAATTAATATTTCATATAAATCAGATCTTTTAACCCCTTGCCAACGGGTACGACGGGTAGACACGTGCTATGCCCACTGTTAGTACTTGTTTGATTGTTTTTACACATAGACGGCTATACTTGTACTAAGTCACCAATGAGCCAGTTACGAGTACTGCCCGTCTCGCCCGTTCACCCTTTTCTTTGATTTACGAAATATTTTACGTTATCTTATTTTGCTGTTACTAATATTAAAAAACATTATAATTATTATAATGTTTATAATAAAAATAACACCATCGATATTCATAGCACCAGTAAAAGAATACATTTTTCCCACCAATTCAAATCATGTATGGTCAAAAGGTCTACTAATTGACTCCTTTGTGGCTAAGCACTAGCAGAGCCAACTATGGGCAGACATTTCACAAAAAATATAGAAAATGGGCACAGCATTTTCCCCATTTTTTATTCATTTTCCCTGGCAGCATTGGGTTAATTAGCTGCAACATTCATATCCTGAGACACATTAAATACATGTTAACAGTATGAAAGTTACAGTATGTATGTTTCAGGAGATATTTTTTTATTACTGTGTTCATATTTAGATCTAACATGAGAGACTAAGAATTTCTTAGTAAGGGTTTGTTTCAAAAACATGTGGTAAATTTTATTAACTGTTTTATTGTAATTAAATTTTTCATGCAATTCTTGCTTTAATTACAGTTCAGTATTTTTTCTTGAGTTTAACTGTTTTCTTAAAATTTTTGCTCAATTTCTTTTTTTCCTCTAATGCAAATATTTATCTCCAATGACCCAATACTGACCAACAATGTGAATTCATCACCAAAAAAAAATTAATGGGCAAGAGTAAATTAGAACTCTTTGTGTCTCATCCCACAAGTTTGTATTTAGGTGTGTTTCCCCAGTTTCTTAGGTTTTTTGTTCTTATTTGTTTTATTTTTTTGTGTGACCACATGTATGGTTATGGGATTATTTATATTATGCACTTTTTTGCAGCTTGATCATAAATAAATAACTAGAACCTTTGTCTGGTCTACATGGATCTTGAAACATAACCATTTTGCATGGTCATTGGAAGTACCTATACAGTTTTTTTCCCTGCTTCATAAATGTTTAGAATAGATTTCCTGTTTCAGTAATGGCTAGCAAACCTCTATCACTTATAGTTTGGCAAGACAGGGCTTATAGACTGACCCGGCAGTTTCTCTCAAAATAAGAAACCTGTCCAAACTCTAATGGGGGGGGGGGGGGGAGGGAGGGAGGGAGGGAGGGAGGGAGGGAGGGAGGGAGGGAGGGAGGGAGGGAGGGAGGGAGGGAGGGAGGGAGGGAGAAAGAAAGAAAAAACAAACAAACAAAGAAAGAAACAAAGAAACAAACAAACAATGAAAGAAACAAAGAGAGAAACAAAGAAATGTATTTTTTACTGCATGTCAATGAAGACAACTTTTGTACTTTGAAAATCAAAAGTAAAGTTATTTAATATAAAACTGTAATAATTGCAGCTACTCCTCTAACCTTTATTCTTCACTAAGGAACAATCAACAGATGCATTTTGGTTTCAGCTGATATGCACTAATCAGCAGAGGAGCCAGCCAATAACCAATAAAACTGACCCTTAATTCAACAGGCCTATCAAAAGCAAGGACAACTTCATGTTGCTCATTATTTAGCACTTCACAAAATTTGACAGTTCAAAGCAGTTCAAAGGCAGCTGGTATTTCATGAAGCTGCATAGTACTGCCAATTTCCTTTACCACGGTGTTATATAATTATGTCACTTGGCGTTTATCAAGCAATGATTGCAGCCATGTGTAAAGACCTCCTCTTAAGGTGTATATAATAAATAATTGCATAACTCAGGTTCTATTTGTGTTGTTGTTCTTCCTCAGTCTCACTCTTTCTCTGAGTTTGCGTAACTTGCTGACCCATTGCCGCATTGGTTCCAGAACGGAACATACTTTGATCATGCACCTAGAAGGTTTATCATAAAATCAGGAGCCAGTGTAGGTACTATCTTGCCAGAATATACATACTGGATATTTACTGACATTTTTGAAGTAGCTGCATTAGGTGCAAGGGCAACCACGATTGCTTTGCATATTGTATGCTATGTGAATAAGTAAATTCTAAGAAAGCTTCATATCATAAGAATGAACTATGCTTTATATAACTTGACAAATGATTACTCCCACCTTTGAAACTTATGTTAGTTTAAGCTATTTATTATAAAAAAAAAAAAAAAAAAATCTAACATTGACCCAGCTGTAGCAAACATTAAACTAATACAACTGATGCAATTTTTAAGTTTTAAACTTTTATCTATTTTTGATAAACAGATTACCAGTGCACTTGATGCGAATGCAGGTGATAATGTTGCCTTTGGAACTCTTCGTCCACCACTCTGGACAAGATGTTTTGACCATTCAGATTCAGAACAACCTACTTAGGCATCCGGGACAAGTCGTCCATCTCGTTCATCTCACCCCCTTCGCAGCCGGGCAAGCAGGACGAGCTGACATCACAATAGCATTTGTAGGTAAACAATGACAGCTGTAAACTACCATAAGCTATTAGAAGGTAATTCTATGGCCTTTTGTTGTTGTTATCAAAGGGTATTT
>NC_061827.1:17777852-17785352 GCF_019202785.1 Penaeus chinensis | reverse complement strand
GATAAAAAGAAAAGAAATAAGGAGAGAGAGAGAGAGAGAGAGAGGGGGGGGGAGAGAGAGAGAGAGAGAGAGAGAGAGAGAGAGAGAGAGAGAGAGAGAGAGAGAGAGAGAGAGAGAGAGAGAGAGAGAGAGAGAGAGAGAGAGAGACAAGGGAGAGTACATACTAAAGAGAAGCGCTTCATAAGGATGGAGATGAGTATCGAGATCGAAAGAGAGAGAGAGAGGGAGATAGAGAGAGAGAGAGAGAGAGAGAGAGGGAGAGAGAGAGAGAGAGAGAGAGGAGAGAGAGAGAGAGAGAGAGAGAGAGAGAGAGAGAGAGAGAAGGGAGAGTACATACTAAAGAGAAGCGCTTCATAAGGATGGAGATGAGTATCGAGATCGAAAGAGAGAGAGAGAGGGAGATAGAGAGAGAGAGAGAGAGAGAGAGAGAGAGAGAGAGAGAGAGAGAGAGAGAGAGAGAGAGAGAGAGAGAGAGAGAGAGAGAGAAAGACCAAGCAACGATTCCAATCAGAAAAAGATGTAACAAAACAGAGAATAAGAACAGAGGGAATGAAACGAAAGGAAAAAGACGACAAACAAAAGGAACAGCCGAAATACGCAGCGGGATGAACGAGGGAAAGATTCGCGTTTGGAAGGGGACCCCAGACCCCACGCCCTCCCCCCACTTCCTGTGCCCTGCCCCCCCCCCACCCCCCCTTTTACGCCTCCTCCTTCGCCGACGCCTGCAGTGACTGGTGGCCACGCCCCTGCTCCCTCTCGTGCATCCTGGTATTTTCAATAGTATTGTTTGATTGCCGATGAAAGTGGTTTTGTGCCTTTTTGATTATTTATCTATATATTTATTAATATCTATTTTAACTTTTTGTCTTTTCCTCTCTCTCGCAATCACTTTCTCTCTCTTCCTCCCTCCCTCCCTCCTTCGCTCCCTCCCTCCCTCCCTCCCTTTCTCTCTCCCTATCTCTCTCTCTCTCTCTCTCTCTCTCTCTCTCTCTCTCTCTCTCTCTCTCTCTCTCTCTCTCTCTCTCTCTCTCGTTTACTCGCTCTCTCCCTCTCTCCCTCTCTCTTTTTCTCTTTCTTCTTCTTCCACATCCGCCCCCTCCCTCTCCCTCCTTCCAACCTCCCTTTTGCCTCCACTTTGATTACCGACCAAGTGATTACATGAAAAATTAAACAAATTGCAGTTACTGTACATCATTATCGTTATTACTATTTTCATCTCCATTTCGACCTACCGGTTGCAAGAAGCAGAATCAAGCAATTATTATAATTATCGTGCATTAGTCTCATTATCATCTCGTTATTTCGCCTTTTCGTCATCTCTCTCTTTCTCTTCGTGTGTCTTTCCTTTGTGATCCTTAAAGAGCATTTTTTTAGCTGTCCTTTTTATTGTAATTCTTATTCTTATTTTATCTTATTATTCTTATCCTTATTACCATCAGCACTACTGGTGAAAACGATAATGATGATAGTCATTTTTATAACAATACCAATGGCAACACAACAGCGAAAAGACAACAGATGAACCAGCACGAGCGCGTCTGAAATAGAGCACGACAACTTAACCTCTTGACCTTGACCCAGAACGACGCAGAAGAGATCAGCACACCTCTCCTTCCCTCAAACTAATCAATAGCGAAAAACTGAAAAAACAATGTCAAGAGTGCGCATTCGAAATACACATCCACTACGACATATATATGTACGAAAAAATTATCGACTTTAAGCGGGAAACAAAAGAGAAACAGACGCGCAAAAGGCTGACGAAGGTGGGCCGTGAACCACGCATGCGCAATAGACGGATCGATCGAGAGCAGGTAACGACGCCGCGCTACTTGACCTTTATTTGGAGGCGTTCTCTGTGACCTCGTCTCACCTGGTCACGTGATTATCTTGTTATGGTTTGGTATATGATGGATTATACATTACCTGAATTGTTTCCAGTACATATTAATTGGGTCTATTGATTTATTGTTTATCAGTATTATCATTATTTTTTTTTTCATTTTTTTTTACCATTCTTGTTATTATTGTCATCATTATTTTTGTTGTCATTGTTATTATTATCATTATTATTACAGTTGCTCTTGTTGTTGTCTTTTATCCTGATTATTATTATTTTTTTTTTTTTTGTATTATTATTATTGTCATTATTATTATCATCATTATTATTATCATCATTAATTGTTGACAGTGGTGTTTATATTGTTAATATTTTTATTACTAATATTATTGTTATTATTTTTATCATTATTATTATTATCATAATTATTATCACTATTATTATTATAACCATTATTGTTTTTATCATCAATAGTAGCAGTAGTAGTAGTAATTATTAATATGTTAAATTATCTACTTATTACCATTGTGTTTCGTAGCATTATTGTCATTATTTTTAGTATTACTGTGCTAATAAAATCCTTGTGTCATTGTAAACTCCCTTTATGATAGATTCCTTCTCTCAACGAATTCCTTCCTTTATTTACTTATTTGTTTATTCAGTTACATATTGATTAATTCTTTGATTTATTAATTTACTTCATTCACGGAGCACACGCAAAACAATCTTCGATCCGTTCACGTTGGAAAACATTCCTTTCGAGGTCCTCGACAAATGGACTTCGTATTTGCATTTGGGGGAGATATGAATGTTGGAGTTCTATGCATTTTTTCTTTCTTTTTTTACTGTTATTTTTTGGCTGGATCATCTCTGGTTATATCCCGGTCATTCTTCACTATGTCTTCGCTAACACCGTTTTTGTCACTCTCGCTCCCTTTGGCGGCCGTCAGAGCGGCGAGTCTTCCCCGTCATCGCCTTCTGACTCGCGGGCTTCGACTCCCCCGGGGTACCACAGCCCCACCGGGTACCAGACATCGGCGCCGTCCACGCCCGACGGCTCGCCCAAGCAACGCCGCAAGAAGTTCTTCCCCGCGAAGGCCGCCGCTACAGGAGCCCCGAAGGAGGCAGCTCTCAGGGCCAGGATGGCGGAGGTGACGATGGAGGTCGCCCAGCGGGGCAAGACGCCGTGGCCGCCGCGGCAGGAAGCCCCCAGCCAACGCGCGGTGCCGCCCTGGGCCGAGCCTGACGCACAGCCGCCGCCGCTGCCGTCGGCCGTGTACGCCACCATCGCGGCGCCGCCCTCGCGCCGCACCGCCACCAAGCCCGCGGGCCCCACGAGCACCGTGACGGAGCCGCAGCCGAAGCCCGTCCACTTCAACCGGCCGTCGCCCGGCGCCAGCCCCGTCGCTCCTCGGAAGTCCCTCTTCGGCACCAACCTGTCCCGCAGGGCGCTCTCGTCGGAGTCCCTCGCGCGCCCGCTGCCTTGGGCCGACCAGATGAGGTCCAGGACCGACTCGCCGTCCAGGGCGCCGCGCACGACACTGGCGACAGGCACCTCGCCCTCGGAGCCTCACAAGGGCCGCCGCTCAGAGTCCCTCGGCCAGCTGAATCAGAAAGCGTCCGACGCACCGGCGAGGGGCGTCGGCCCGAATACGAGCGAAGGGCGTGCCGCTGGCCCTACTCACCAGCCCGCCAGCGAGGGCACGGACGGGCAGGGTGCCAGTGCAGGTCAGGGCGTCGGGCAGCAAGGCGCACCCGCACAGACCTCCGGAGGCTCCGCTCGCACCACGGTCGTCAAACAGGAGGCCTCGCACTTCGAGCAGCACACCGTGACAATGGTCAGTGTCAAGAGCGAGGCGGAGAGCAAGTCCGTTGTCGCTGCCGGCGCCGCGGCTGCCGCGTCGGAGCCGGGATCCCCAACACCCTGGCGGAAGGCGAGGCCTGCGGCCGAACCGGCTGGCAAAGCAGCTCCTACGCAGCCACATCAGCAACAACAGCAGCAGCAGCAGCAGCAGCAGCAGCAGCAGCAGCAGCAGCAGCAGCAGCAGCAACAACAACAACTTAAGCAACAACAGAAACCACAACAGCAACAACAGAAACAACAACAGCAACAACAACAGCAACAACAACAACAGAAACAACAGCAGCAGCAGCAACAACAACATAAGCAACAACAGCAACAACAGCAACAACAACAGCAACAACAGCAACAGAAGCAACAGCAGCAGCAGCATCCGCCATGGCGCAGCGCGAAGGCAGAGGTGAGTGCAGCCTCAGACCGCGAAGGCCCACCGTCTGTGGCTCCGAAAGGGGCCGAGCCCCTTCAGCAGGCACCGTGGAGGAGGCCGTCGGTGCAGCAGGACAAGGAAAAGGAAGTCAGCGCTGCAGAGTCAGCTAAGTCAACCGCTGCCGCACCTGAGTCACTCTTGAGGAAAGGCTTGCCTCAGCAACCTCAGCCTGCTTCAATGCTCGCTACGCCCGCAGCTGCATCCAAGCTGCCTCCCCCAGCAACCGCTCCTGTTCTAGACCCTGCAGTCCCTGCAGTCAAGCCAGCAGCTCCCTCAGTTAGTGCAGCCAAGTCAGCAGCCCCTTCAGCTAGCGCAGTCAAGTCTGAAACGCCCGCTCCGGTTACGAGCAAAGGTGCAACGTCCATCCCTGAAGCCACTCCTTCCACGTCGACTTCCGCCGCAAGCAAACCAGCATCTCCCGCTCCTCCTGTCAACAAACCCGCCTCTCCCGTGCCTCCTGCCAACCTCCCTGCATCCCTTGCCCCTGCTGTCAGCAAACGCGCCTCTCCCGCACCTGCTGTCAACCAAGCAGCATCTGCTCCTGCCAGTCATCTCGCTACCCTTGCCCCTGCTGCCAGCAAGCCCGCCTCCCCTGCCGTGAAAGATCCGGCGGGCCCTTCTCTAGCGCCTCCCGCCGCAGCCAAGTCATCCTCACCTCAGCCTGGCCCAAGTGTCTCAAGGCCCTCCCCTTCGGCGGATTCGCGAGCGCCCGCGTCTGCCCGGAACGAGCCTGTTGGCAGTAAGGCAGGGACGCCGCCGCGTCCGCCGCCCCCCGCTCCCCTGGTGCTGCCTGAACTGTCTTCCGCCCGCTCACCCACGCCGCCACTGCCGCCCAAACAGACTGCAGCTGAGATCATCTCCGCACCGGCCCTGCCCCAGGCCCCTAAGCCCGCAGTCACCTCCGCCACACCGCCCATTTCGGCAGGTACGGCCGCTCCCACCCCGCTGAGACTCCCTTCACCCTCTGTGCCGTCAGCCCCAGAAAGATCAGTCGCTACCACATCAGCAGCCACCCCTCCTTCAGCGCCCTCGGCGACTGCGAGTGAGGCAAAGTCTGCAGCACCTCCGACTGCCCCCGAAGCCAAGAGCATGTCTGTCGTGGCCCCTCCGCCGCCTGCTACGGCGCCGCTGATCCCAGCGCCTCCGCCGGAGCCCGAGAGGAAAGTGAAAACCCCCGAGCCCCCGCCGGCGACCGCGAAGCCTTCCGAAGCCGGTCAGGAGGCACCCAGGCCGAGCAGGGCCCCCGACACGAGCGTCCCTCCTCAGCCGGAGTTCCCTCCCCCACCCCCCCTGGAGAAGGACGAGGCCCCAGGCGAGCCAGCGCTACCTCCTCCGCCGGGCTTCTTTCAGGAGGACAGGATAAAGCCGCCGACGTCCATCCTGCCCAGCATCCAGGACGAGGATGAGAGGGGCGAGGAGGCCGACGACCTTCCCTCTCCCGAGTACGTGCGCCAGTCCGTGAGCAATCGCATCATGGCCTTCGAGAGGCACTCCTCGCGGGACGAGGACTCTCCTCCGAGGGAACGCCCTGCAGCCTCCGGCCCCGTGCGCCCTGTCGCCCCCTGGGTCAAGAGGACCTCCTCCGGCCCCGTCCAGCAGGCAGGCTACTGGGACATGACCTCGCCCGAAGACCAGCCGGACGACGCGTGGCCCGACCCGCCGAGACCCCCCCACGAACCCGAAGCAACGAAAGCCCCGGCCAGACCAGTGGCGTCGACGAAGGTACAGAAGGAGGTGTCTAGAGGGGCGGTGGATCGCGAAGACCCCGCCTCGATCTTGCGCCTGTGTGTGCGTGTGCCGCGTCGATGTCTCGCTCGTGTGGTTCCTCTAACATGCAGTTGTCGTGTTATTTTGCATGAACGATCTAGCAGCCCACTCATGACGTCATAGCATAACCACCAAGGAACCCCCATCAATTACAAACTCATCTCTGCCAGTCTAAGCTTCCTGTGATCCTCATATGATAATCAGCATAGACAGTACATAGATAAGCTTACGCGTGTCATGTTTTAGATAAGGCACGTAGCATGTCCTGTAAAAGATTTCGTACGTATCGACATAACATATTTTCGACTTTTCTCGTGTGACTAATATAATTTTTTCTCTAATCTGCTTAGTTTATTTTTCTACATTCCATTTATGTGTTAGTGAACGTATACCTAAAGAATGGGAAATGTAACAGGTTGAAAAAGAAACTTAATTATCATCGTATGCAATATTTCCATACATATCTGCAGTTCCTCCTTTTCTAACTACTAACAGCCTTGATGAAATAGATGAATAAACATGTATTTTCCTCCGCAGGTAAGGTAAGTGTGGAGTAAGCTATCTATACCTATTTAAATTCCCCCCCTTGCAGCGTGAAAGAAGTGACGTTGGCAGTGGAAACGTGTTGGCAGTGTGGTGGGAAGAGACGTGTAATTTCTAAATCTAAATCTGTTTTTTTTTTTTTTTTACCTCACTAACTTACATCCCTACTTCTGTCGATGAATCTCCCCTCATGGCCGTGAACGTTTTCAACAAAGCTAGTTTTTCTGCTGACATTCCACATACGAGCGCGGGACATTTGGCACCGTGCCACCCCCTACCTCCCTCCCCCTCTCCCTACCCACTCACCCCCCGAACCTTTTCGTAAGTCAGGGCCACAACGAGAGGCATTTCTATTCAGTCCTTTTATAGAGGTTTAATGAGCTCTAATAAGCTCTAAAAGGGGGGGATGGGGGATGGAACTCTCTTTTGGCTACTCGATAACATTCCTTCATGACATACAATAGTTGCTTCTCTCTGCCTCTGCCCCCCCCCTCCCCTCTCTCTCTCTCTCTCTCTCTCTCTCTCTCTCTCTCTCTCTCTCTCTCTCTCTCTCTCTCTCTCTCTCTCTCTCTCTCTCTCTCTCTCTCTCTCTCTCTCTCTCTCTCTCTCTCTCTCTCTCTCTCTCTCTCTCTCTCTCTCTCTCTCTCTCTCTCTCTCTCTCTCTCTCTCTCTCTCTCTCTCTCTCTCTCTCTCTCTCTCTTTCTCTCTCTCTCTCTTTCCCTCTTTCTATCTCCTTTTTTTCTCCATCCCTCCCTCCCACCCCCTACCACTCTCCATTTCTCTCACTTCCTTCCCATCCCCTTTCTCCTTCTCTTTCTATTTTCTCCCTCCTTCCCTCTTTCCTCCCCGCCCTTTCTTCCTCCCTCCCTCCCACCCTTCCTTCCTCCCTCCCTGCCTCTCACGCTATGACCCACAGCCTAGCCAACACCCAAGAGAAAAAAAAAAAAAAAACGTTGTAAGCAGAGGTCATAGAGTGTTGAGAGGCAGGGAGAGGTGACACACACACACTCACGCTCCTGTCCCAGCCACCACATGCGAGGGGAGTGTGAGAGACGGGCCCGT
>NC_061827.1:17757852-17765352 GCF_019202785.1 Penaeus chinensis | reverse complement strand
CTAAGTCAGGGCAGTGAAATCTAGGCTTAAATGGGGATGGTAGTCGGGTAACGGAATGTATGGTAGGTGTAGTTTGGCCGCGAAATAGGTGGGGAGCGAAGGCTGTGGGGCATGCAGGAGGGGAATTGAAATGAAAAATAGAGAGACGGTTGATGGATAATGGTTAGAAGAACTAAATGTGCTAGACATCAAAGGTCATGTTGTACAAGATAGAGGAATAAGTAGATGGGGGTGGGCTCCGTGGGTCGAGAAGGAGTAGGTAAAGGCTGGGTAGGGTGAGTTAGGTAGGGAAGGATGTTTGTAGCGCCCTCTGGGAACCACTCGAATATTTTATCCACAGGGGCACTCTCTGTTATTTTCTTTCGTGTGGTTTGTCCAAAAGTTAACTTTAGAACCTGCACTATAAAAGAAGAAGAATCATATAGGTTATTTATGATTTTTCATATCAAAACACTTAATGAGCTTACAAATTTTAGTTAACATTATGAATCATAAATCATTACACTTTTACAATAAAATAAACATACATTTACCAGAATGTCCAGGTACTCCAATCTGTCACCCTTTACACTAGTTGTTCTTCTCAGCTATCTTCTTTCCTTTTCTTCATCCATTTCCTGGGCTCCCAAAGATGTTTTTTTCTTTCATTCTTGTGCACAGCACCAGGAACGAATAAATCCAATCTTCAGCAAAACCAAATAAAAACAAAACAAAAACATAAACATAAACCCATTCCTAGAAAAGAAACAATTATTCTAGTTTAGGAATGATAAAACAATATAAAGTTATCAAATCTAAGTAAATCATTTCTTAAAAGAACAAAAATATTTCTTACAAACAAACAAATTATGTATAACTCATGTTATTATATATGATCTGAGTAATTGTATGCACATTATAGTAAATTTTGACTAAACATAATTTTAATAGTATACAATTATAAATGTTAAGAACACTTACGCTTTGAATGGGTTTTAATTTCTTAACAATAATGAGAGAGACACATCGGGATGTTGTTCAAGTGCCATGTGCCAGCCTCGAGCCGTGAAGAAGACATACTATTTATCTCTAATTTCCAGTTTGATCTCAAATATTTACTTTCTTTTGTTCTATAAATCAAATGTATAGTATTTTATGATTTTTTGAATTATATTATTACAGCTGAATATTCTTTCTTACCTCGGATATTTCACGATAATTTGAAACACTTTCAGGCTGTTGTATGGCACTCTTCTCTGATCTCTCTCTCTCTCTCTATGATTATAGCAATAGTATCAGGTTTTAGTACTGTATATATTTCAAAATTTAAAGTCTACTCAGATCACATATAGTACAAACATATAATTCTTCTTAATCTATACATGCATAATTTTCAGAACTTAAATGAATCTTTCCATTAACAAAAATAGTACATATTGCTTTCTTCATCAAAATATCAATTATACAACCTTAATATAACGGTACTATTGACATATAACAGTGTACCCTTTAAATAAAGAGAATGTATAGTGGGGTAACAAAAAAAAAACTTATACTTTGTAGGGTAAACTATTATATTTTACAATTTCATAATCTTAGTACAAAAAATAATATGGAAATATATAGACTTCATGTAAAACTAATAAAATAAAGTATCATCTTTCTAGAAAAATAATTAAGTACTTTTATCTTACATAGCTGAAGACAAAAACTGTATATATAAGTAATGCATATGCATAAAGACCAAGTGAGGTGTATATACAGGGTGGTTTCTAGATGATTTTTTGGGTGATTCTAACTTCACATCCCTTATGCTCATTACATGTTGGGTAAGTAGGGAAAGAGTCAATGTCACCGATTTCTTTTTGTGGAATGTAAGCGTAGGTTAAATGGGAGATACGGGAGGGTAGGTGTAATTTTTTAAGGATAGTTGGACGGGTGGAATGATCAACTTTTGTCACTTTCCTTTCTTTCTTAGAACCAAGAGAGGGAGACTTTCACTTGCATTTTGTTTCACTCGGTCCCAGTTATTCTAAATAAGTCACAGTTAATATTTACAGATTACATAGCTCGTATAATTGCCAAACTGTAGGCTCTTCCAACGTGTGTAGATTCTGCTCGCCTACCTGACGCAACCCACACTGTGCACGCCCGTTAACAAAGCCTCCCCCCACAGGTGGTGACAGTGCGGGAGGAGTGGATCGCCATCTCCATCCTCCGCCTGGTGGAGCACGAGAAGGCCGTGGTGGAGGGAGCCGGAGCCACCGCCCTGGCCGCCGTCCTCGCCGGGGAGCTTCCCGAACTGAAGGGCAAGAGGTGAGGGTCCTGCGGGGGCTTGGGAGGGCTGGTCAAGGAGGAGGTGCTCTTGAAGCGCCTGGCGGGAGTCATTTTGCAAGTGGGAAGTCCTGTGAGATGATGTCAGTTTGAGCTCATTTTGTTCATGAACCATTGTTCCTTATTACGAATATATAGAGAAAACGAGGGTTGTATCGTGTTTACATAAATATTTCGTAAGATATATTGGTGTGTAGAGGTCGTATATAACAGTGAGCCACTTTATCTTGTGAAATGCGGTATTATACGTCACTCAACTTTTAAATAAAGGGTAAGGGAAATATAAAAGACAAAAAGTAAGTTTTAAGAAACTTACTTTTGCTTGTGTAAAATGCATCACTCCGCATGTGCCTGTGCGTCTCTTCCACAAGAAACACGTGCATTGTCATAATATTCCCATGTGTTATTATATTTTTTATATCCGCGGCAAAACAATACTTCTGCTAAACCAATTATACATCGATAACACAGCTTGTTTTTAATGACCCTACACAGGGTTGTAATACCACTATGCGGAGGCAACATCGACACCACCATCCTGGGGCGCTGCCTGGAGCGGGGCCTGGCGGCGGACGGACGCCTCGTCAAGTTCACCGTCACCGTCAGCGACAGACCCGGAGGTTTGTGCGGCGAGGCTGGGTTGGCTGGGGCGTTGGCGGGCGGGCGCTGATTCTTTTATCTTTGTGTGCCTCTGTACATGAGTATATTGAACAAAAGACAGGCACATACACACATATACATAGAAATGTGTATGTGTGTATATATGTATATATATTTATATATATATATATATATATATATATATATATATATGTACACATACATGCATATTCACACATATTAATATGCGTGGGTATATATATTTATATATATATATATGTATATGTATATGTATATGTATATTTACACACACGCACACATACATGTGTATATATATTATATATATATATATTTATATATCTATATATATATATATATATGCATATATATATGCATATATATATATATATATATATATATATATACTCACATATATGTGTGTGTGTGTGTGTGTGTGTGTGTGTATGTATGTGTGTGTGCACACACATGCATATATATATATATATATATATATATATATATATATATATATATATAAGCTTATAATTGTTTCACCGTGCACAGCGTAAAGAAGTAAGACCACACACCAAAGCGATCATGCACTTTGCACTGCATTGTATATGTCCCTTCTTTTCCGTCGAGTATCAATCCAGTCCCGAGTATAACAACTTTCTTTTTTTCTAAAATTAGGATAAAACTATTGCAATTGTTATTAAAAAACGCCAAACACACAGGTATTGCTGAACTGACAAGACTTCTGGCCAACTTAGGCGTTTCCATCAAGGATATGTTGCACGAGCGAGCCTGGATTAAAAACGACATCTTCAGTGTTGAGGTAAGAAATCAGGCCTCAGCGAAACAGACCAAAAAAAAAAAAAAAAAAAAAAAGCAAAATCTTAAAGCGAGATATTATTGGGGTTCTGTGTTTACTAAAAAGCTTGCCAAGCATCATAAAACACAGGGTTGTGGTTATTTTCTTTTAATTTCATTTCCTTTTGTCTGCCTCTTCTTTCATATTTTTTTCTTCATATTTCTACTTTAAAAAAATCTATAGGTTTGTTATTTAGTTCGTTGCTTCAAGCTTATTCTTCATTCCCCCCTTATTTTGATGGTTTCAAATCAATGATAACAGCATTGATGAGGATACATCAATGTTGTATATTCGAAATGAAGATTGTAGTAGAGCCACATATGTGTTTGTTTTTGTTTAGTTGTTTCCCCAGTTTATTATCTATTTTTTATTGATTTATGTCACTCATTATTTTAGCTCCAAATGACAATGTGCACAGTATTAAATCTCTGATCATTTGTGGCTTTACTTTACAATACTAACCTGGTATACTAATGTTTCCAGCCGTGCCATGGGCTTAAGTGATCCGTAAGACAAGTAGTTAGTTGGGGAAAATATAGTGCATCGTTTTGTATCGCACAGAAGAGAGGTCGCATGGATTATTTACCTTTCTTTTTCTTATTAACTTTCCTTTTGAAGAGTCGATGTTTGGAAGATACATGTAGTTCTATTCAAGATTGTCATGAACACCAAAATGGGACTGTGAATAAGTATGACCAGCATGAGGTCTTCCATGGCAAGGCAGTGTTTTATAATATTATTTTCCATTAACTGTAGTGTGTAAAAATCTGTAAAGCTAATTTGAGTTGAGTGATTGAATGAACTAGATTCCCTCATAAAATATACCCTGTTAGTTTTTTTTCGTAATCTGGTAGTAATCAGTTTATCGGTTAAAATGATGGGTTGAAAGTAAAAATTTGCAATATGCATGAGGCCTTCTACCCGTAATTATTCATATGCAACAAATGGATTTTACTGTGTTATGCCTGGGATTCCCCCGTTCAGTGATGAAGTGTCCTTGCGTGACTTTTTGATTTGCCAGCACCGCTCTTGCCTGACTGGATGCCCTTCCTAACACGAACCGAGGTCCACCTCGGAGACACGAACGCTCGAACTCTCCACTGTGAGGCAAACACAAACCCACTAGGCCATGAGTGTGACATATTTTGAACATACAACCTTGGAAAAAAATGATTTTGTACTAAAAATATTTTTAAAAATCGACCATATTCTAAAAAGTCTTAATACTATTTTCTTCAAAATTACCAAACTGACTGATCAAAATCTTAATTATACAATCGGTGCCTGAAAGACAGTTTTTTAAAGAGATGGTCACAAATTGCCAACTCAGTAATGCGTGGGAAGAGGCAGGAAAAACAAACAAACACCGAATCGTTTTTATTCATTTTATGGTTCGTTTATTACAAATCAAATGCCTGTAAAATTTGGATTGACTCATATACAGTATTCCTTATATTTCTGTGTGCTTTTATTTAATATATAACATTTGTGTGTTTGGCTTTTAGTAAAATAGATTTTTATATAATGTGCTTATACTTATAGAGTACATACATGTAGAGTGTGCTTTTATATGAGGTGCTAGTGACTGGTAGCTTTGCTAGTATATGCAGACTAATATCAGTTGCTAATCATTAATGTTAACTAGGAAGATTAAATTATCCACAAAATACTGTACAATAAAATGAGGGATAATTATGAAAAGGAAATAACCAAAAGGGATTATATAATGGATTAACATTAAATTACGCAAGGAATGTCAGGGAAAGTTCATTATATAATATGATGGGAGATAAAACAAGTTTTCCCCTTTAAAAATTACCATTAAAATCAAACGGCATGTACTTCATCGGTATCTTCATATCTATTTAAGTAATTTGAAAATACCTTGAAAAATGAAACCTCAGTCCCCATCACTATTGCATAATGACCACTCAATCCTTGCATCGTGGATTGGTTCCTAACACACAGAACAGGAATTCTGGGGAAGGGCCATATAAGTAACAAAGAACAGGAAGGGGAGGGATAAGGAAAGTAGCAAGAATGGGGTAATAGTTTAGGGGAAAATTCCTTGAAGCTACCCTAGCAGGTGAAGGTTCTGAGTAGGTGAAGCATGCGGTGGTGTCTCTGGTGTCTCGCAGGTGAAGGTGCTCTGTGAGACGCGCGACAGGGACCACTCCGAGGAACTGCGCTCGGCGCTCCACCAGCGCTACAAGATCCTCCGCTTCGGCAGCCTAGCGGTCACGCCGGCGGACGCCTCGCAAAGGAACTAGCTCTTCCATCCGTCCGCCTCCTCCCCACTCCCCCCCTCTTCTTGCTTGCGCGCTCTTCTCTCTCTTTCCCGTACGGCGCTTTCCGTTGGTGTTGATTTTTCTTGCTGTGTGTGTTTGCTGCTTGTCCTTACTTGCGAGTTGTGTTAGCCGCTGCATGGCGTATGTCGCTTGTATATAAGAAAATGCATGGAATGGAAATAGATTTAGTATTTATCATTATTTATTTGGACTTTATGTCTGCTTTACTTGTATTATATTTTGATGGATTGGGTGTAATATATTCTCTTACAGACCGGTGGAAACGTCTCTGTGTTTTTTTATTTGATTCAAAAGGACAAGAACACAGCATGTTTTGAATTTTGAACGTACACAAGGACGGTGCAATAAGCAGTATCTAATTATAATACGTCTGCATCTACTGCTGCAGCTTTTGGTCTGTTCATGTAATTGTATGTGTATACGCCTTTGCATATATGTACTGATTTATACCACCCTATAGGCATGCGATGTGTTAAGAAGAGTGTAAGGAATATGTGTATGTGTGTTCTTGCGGGATGGTGCGTGTGCTGAAGAGAGAGAGAGAGAGAGAGAGAGAGGGAGAGAGAGAGAGAGAGAGAGAGAGAGAGAGAGAGAGAGAGAGAGAGAGAGAGAGAGAGAGAGGGAGAGAGAGAGAAAGAGGGAGGGAGGGAGAGAGAGAGAAAGAGAGAGAGAGAGAGAGAGAGAGAGAGAGAGAGAGAGAGAGAGAGAGAGAGAGAGAGAGAGAGAGAGAGAGAGAGAGAGAGAGGGAGAGGAAGATAGAAAGAGAGGGGGAGAGAGAGAGAGAGGGGGGGGGGGGAGAGAGTGATACAGAGAGTTAGTGAGTGAGAGACAGAGAGAGTGAGTGAGTGAGTCAGAGAAAGAGAGAGAGAAAATTGGTGAGCCAGAGAGAAGAGAGTGGCAGAATGCATAAGAGAGGGAGAGTAGGAAACAGAGAATAGGAGGTAAAAGTATTTTCTTTTTTATTTCATTATTGCACATCGTTTTCAGCATCTGTATTAGGGTAAAAATTAGTTCTGCAATCAGATCTAAAAAAGAACATGAATTCTGTGGATATATATAAATGTTATCACTTTCATGACACTCCATGCTTTGTAGAATAGTAAAGCATTTTTTGTTACCTTTTCGACCACAGAATGTTAAAACCATATTATTCCTCCATAATCAAGGAAATATAACTCTTTGCTATCAATTTTCTTTGCTGTATGGTTGATGTTTATTTATCTTTGAGAATATGTAATTTAAAAAATATGCCCCAATCTTATTAAAATCTGGAATCAATTTTAAAGGAAGCATTAACCAGAACAGTTAATTTCAATAAAAGTTATTTTACTGGACTTTAGTTTATGTCCTTTGTAAATCAGACAAACAAATTGGTCAAATACCAACACCTAGGATTTTGTTTACGGA
>NC_061827.1:17722852-17725352 GCF_019202785.1 Penaeus chinensis | reverse complement strand
TATCCTAAAGTGAATTCCATGTAGAGTGGTCAAGTAGGTAGATTCATGGTTAGAGCAGGTACTCGAATGTATATTTGAATAAGTGAACGATTACAAAGAACACAGCTATATATATGTATTCACAGAATATAACCGAAGACTCAAATAGTAATGAAGTAATTACTAATAGGCTCAACTTATGAAGATTAAATATATATAATTCTATGAATTTGCCGACAATAAACACAAATAATATACACAAGAACAAGCAATGGGTATAAATTGGCACGTAATTATTTAATCTGAGAAAAAATAAAATATACAATGTTAAGACAAAGATGACAATAAACAGAAAAAACACTACTAACACAATATATCACTTAAAGAATGGTTAGGGCTGGGGAATGAGGTGAGAGGTAAGAGTGTGTGTCACTTTGGTCTGATCTCAATGTGTGACCATTTGTTAGATTCATTGTTGTAAAGCAATGATAGAAAGCAAGAAATTTTGCAATATAGGATTAGTAGTGTGTGTTCGTTGTGTGGAGTGTACTTTGAAATTGAAAGAAAGCAACTCGTATGTAAGGTGTGGGTGGGTATAGGGAGGGCAATAGTTAATCTAGCAATACTAGACACCCTTACTTTTAATAGAAGTGAAGTATTGGTGGTGCTGAGTAGAATGACAACGTCCTGTCTATGTTGACGAGGGTTTGCAAAGAGCTGGCAAGGCATGTGGGCCAGATTGGCCAGTGCGGTGATGTGGAGTGCAAATATATATCTTCAGTGACTTCGTCAGGAGGGTAGCATGGATCGGAAGAGAACTTAGGAGTACCTTGTCGGCACATAGCGTGGATCGGCAACAGACGTCGGCGAGGAGCGTGGCATCGCAGGGTAGTAGGCGAGTTAGCGTTGACGTTGTGAGGTTCTTGCCATCGCTGCCATCAGATGTCAACAAGAGAGGATGGGAGCACTGCAGTCACCAGATATCAATGAAAGAGTTTCTTAAGCACCGCTTACCTTATTACAGGTGAATGAAAGCAGTCTTAGCTTGCTGTGTTTGTTGTTGAAGGTAGATGTGAGTCCCCCAAGAGACCCTTGGTTGAGGACGAGGTAGAGGAGCTGGACCCTGTGTGTCTTGGTCTGTCTGCTGTGTCTCTCCCTTTTCCCATCTGACGAAACGTGTCCATTTATGTGGAAAAATCTTTTGAGGGCGGATGCTTACTTACGATGTATAAGTGCTAAAAGAGAAAGCATAGCAAGCACCTGCATCTATCCAAGGAGGAAGGACAACTGCTGGGGACAGATGTATGAAACATACCATCCAGTCTTGCTGTGTATTGTTTACAATATATACACACACTTATACATATATATATAAATATATGTATGCCTTTGTGTGTGTGTATATATATATATATATATATATATATATTTATATATATATATATATGTCACTCCAGGTATGAACCGGAGGACCAATACTATATATCTATATCTATATGTGTGTGTGTGTGTGTGTGTGTGTGTGTGTGTGTGTGTGTGTGTGTGCATGTGTGTGTGTGTGTTGTGTGTGTGCAGGTGCGTATATAAATATATGTATATATAAATATGTATAGGTATATATATGTATGTGTGTGCATGTATGTATATGCATATATATTTATATATATCGAGCTAGTGTATGTCAGTCATAACATCATCGAGTAATCTCACCCATAGGTCTCTCACACTCACTTGCAAAGTTGGTTTATACTCAAGGACGGAGGTCATGTCGTGGATGGAACTTCAACCCCCCCCCCCCCCCCCCCCCCCCCCCCCCCATTACAACAAGGGCTACATATTTTGGTGTTTGTGAAATTCGGAACATGTCTGACAAGTGTTTTCACTCCATAAAAGTATTCTATATCTAACTATTTATCTCTTTCTCTCTCTATGTATATATATTTACATATATGTATATATATTGTGGGTTAGTGCCACCGCTGGCTAGCTTGGTGCGGAAAGGGATTAGCTGTGCACAAATCTTCCCTGGCAGCTCTTAAGCCTCTCCATTATCAAGACTTCTGCAGTGCCTACCCGTGGCCATGGTAACTAAGTACCTTGCAGTCCTTGGCTGAACTTTAGGAGCTTTTGGAGCAGCAGGAGGCTTTAAGGGTATGGAGTCATGGCTCACCAGCATGTGGACACGCCCTGGCTTTGTACCAACTACTGCCCCAGTGACCCCTGGGGTTAATGGGTGGCTGTGGGGAGAGTCCGGGTGGCTGTGGGGAGAGTCCGACTCCCCAAGAGAACATACTGGCAATGAATCATGTAGAAGGTGCTGGGACTCGATCTGGGATATGGGGTTACCCATCCCGTCTGTGTCCTGGTGGAAACCAACCTGGCGTGAGGCGTATGGGTCAAAGCCCACGGGACCCCCACAGGTCGATTATGGGATCTGCAGCCAGCCAGCCCTCGCTATATGGGACAAAATCGGAGGGGGTGGCAGAGGTGGCGTCCACCCGGATTGACTGCCTAAAGTCAA
>NC_061827.1:17707852-17712852 GCF_019202785.1 Penaeus chinensis | reverse complement strand
AAGCAACTCACAAGTATATATGAACTGCTTGTTTCAATTGCTCTTAAACTTATGTAATAACCCAACTAGGTAGGGATGCAATACCAATATAAAGCAACTGATAGGCCTGAATTAAAAACAAATAATTTATCAAAATACATTTTCCGATTTCATGGTCTTACTGAAGCCATCCAGTAAGATAGTGCAAAAGCAGGGATAGTACTTCATGGGTTTCGTGAATTTCCTGGATATTTCAGTAAATTCACGAAATCCCCGAGTGAAACAGTGATTTTACACACACATATATATATATATATATATATATATATATATATATATATATATATATGTGTGTGTGTGTGTGTGTGTGTGTGTGTGTGTGTATGTGTGTGTGTGTGTGTGTGTGTGTGTGTGTGTGTGTGTGTGTGTGTGCGTGTGTGTATATGTGTAATGATATTTACATATGGAGAAGCATAAACCAGGAATGTGATGATAGGACAAAGCAATCTATATATCCAATCTATATGATCATTCATTCAAAGCGCTTATTGGTCAATTTAAACACGTCTACCCTTAAAAGCTTTCATTTTCTTATTTATGATATAAAGAAAGAAAACAACTTTTTTGCAGTAACTATAACATTTTACATATAAATGTATTTGCTTGAAACCTAGACGGTAAATACTAGTTAATAAATATCTTACACAATGCAAAATATCACAGAGAATTCAAGTACCACACGCAGTTAATGTTACCGAGAGTGACGCACGGACATAGAGGGAAATGGATATTGCCATCTTATAGAGCATAAAAAAGACTAATATACAACTCAGATACAGCTGCTGTGGCTTCATATATATCACGAAACGACAAAAATATCCGAATTCCACAACGCCAAATTAAGTTCTTAATGTCTGTTTTCTGTAAGTTGCCAAGTGCTGAGAAAGGGGGGGGGGGGAGACTCATCCTCCCTTCCTGCTTGGGAATAGATAAAGAGTAGGAAAGGATAGGTTTGTATTTTGAGTTCGCATGATACCTTGTTTTTGCCTCGCCAATATTTCCGTGAATCAGATCTGACTTTATAATGCTAATTTTGGTGATTGTAGTAAGTATTTAATATGCGTAATAATATTGTGTATACATTTAGTTATTTATTTATATACTTATCTATCTGAATATGTATCCATTTAGTTATCTGTCTACCTATCTATCTATCTATCAATCTACACACACGTTTGTGTATATATATATATATATATATGTATGTATGTATATTCGTCTTTATTCTAAAATACCTCAGGCATCATATCAGGCCTGATGCTAAAAGTGTTAAGGAATTGCTTAGTACCCCCCCCCCCCTAGCACCGCTGCTTTTTCCTTGATTCCCAAGTGCCCCAAAGGGGGTTCGATTAAGGGTGGCGATTCGCTATTCGAAACTACTTTTGGACTTACTGGCTTTAAATGCCCAAGTCAGTTCGTCAAAAGGAAATCTATGCAGTTTAACCCCCCAAAAAATCTTGGGTGGAGTTTATTTTCTCTGTTCGATCACAAGGGAAAAAAATATTACACATATTTTCAAATATTCATACTGTTTCTTACTTACGGAAGTCGACATTATGGATTTAAGGGGAATTCGAGGAGATGCAGGCAGTTCGCCTAACAATCTGAAATACGCTTGGAAATATTTCCATTTTCTGATTAATCTATCGATCTGGCAGCGCAAAGGGAGAGCTTTCGCGTGACTGTTGAAAAGGACCCAAACGTAAGTACGTTGACAACCCTCAAAAAAATCCTTCGTTGCGTCATTAGTGACTGAGGCGAGAATTGCCAGTTGTCATTCGGCGCCACGATGTAGTATCTGTCTCTTCTTCTATTGCATTAACCGAGTTAGTACCCACCGACACTAAAAGGTCTTCATACTATTTTCTATTTGGGATTGCCTAAGATTAGCCCTAATTTAACAAATGCAAGATTATCGTTTAGAAACGGAATTGAAAATGCATTAAAATTTGCCATTTTGATCGTCATACTTCTTGGACAGAATCTAACAGCAGCAGTAATGTCACACACATACGTGTATACATACATACATACGTACATACGTACATACGTACATACACACACACACACACACATATATATATATATATATATATATATATACACATACATGCATATATATATATATATATATATATACATATATACCTATATACATATATACATATATACAAATATACATATATACATATATGAATAAACATTTTTATGTTTGTATTATATATCTCTTTTTGTTAGTGCAGGCAGACATACAGATAGACAGACAACCAGAAATACAGACAGACTGACAGACATACAGGGATACATTATCACACAAATCCGCATATGCATTCAGGAGTATAAATACATCCATATGCAGTGTATGGATGTCTTTTTCGCGTAAATACATTTAGTTTAACCAACAAATTGAAAGAATATATAAATAATGATAATAATCATAATAATAATGATAATAATAATAATAATAATAATAATAATAATAATAATAATAATAATAATTATAATAATAATAATAATAATGATAATAATAATAATAATAATAATAATAATAATAATGATAATAATGATAATAATAATAATAATAATAATAATAATAAAAATAATGTTGATTATTATTGTCATTAATATTCTTGTTGTTATCATATATATATACCGGGTATATATATTATATATATATATCATTGTTGTTATTATCATTATTATCTTTATTATTATTACCATTGTTATTATTATTATCATTACTATTATCATTATCATCATCATCATCATTATTATCATTACTATTATCATTATTACTATTATTATCATCATCATCATCGTTGTTATTAGCATTATTGCTATTACTATTAATTATATTATTATAATTATTATTGTTATTATTATTATCTTTATTATTATTGTTATTATTATTATTATTATTATTATTATTATCATTATTACTATTATTACTATTATAATAATTATTATTATTTTTAGTGTTAACATCATTATTATTATTATTATTATTGATTATTTTTACTAATTATTAATTATCATTATTGTTATGATGATTATGATGATCATTATCATTGCCATTATGATTATTATTGTTATTATTATTATCATTATCATTATCATAATTTTTATTGTTATTATAATAATGATCATTAATAACATTATCATCACTATTCTTACTATTATTATTATTATTATTATTATTATTATTATTATTATTATTATTAACATCATTTTTATTATCAATATAATTTTTATTATCATTATTATTATCATTATCATTATAGTTTTTATCATTATTGTTGTTATTGTTATTATTAGTAGTATTATTTTTATTATTAGTAGTATTATTGTTATTATTATTATTAGTAGTAGTATTAGTATTATTAGTGTTGTTGTTGTTGTTGTTATTATTGTTGTTATTATTACTATTAGTATTATTATCATTTTTATTATTATTATTATTGTTATTATTATTATTAATATTGTCATCATCATCATCATCCTCCTTACTATTATCATTATCATCATTATTATTATTGTTATTATTATCATTATTATTGTTATTGTTATTATTATTATCATTATTAATTATTACAATCATTATTGTTATGATGATGATGATGATGATCATTATCATTGTCATTATTATTATCATTATTATTATTATTATTATTATTATTATTATTATTATTATTATTGTTATTATTATTATTATTATTATCATCATCATCATTATTATTATTATTATTATTATGATTATTTTAATTTTAATTTCTTATTATTATTGTTATCATTATTATTATTAAAACCTTCATTGTTATTATCATCATTATCATTACTAACATTATCATCACTATTTTGCCCTTATTATCATTATTATTATTAATATTATTATTATTATCATCATCATCATCATTATAATTATTATAATTATCAATTATTATTATTATCATTATCATAATCATTATTATTATTATTATTATTATCATTATTATTGTTAAAATAATTATTATTGTTGTTATTATTATTATCAATATTACTACTACTAATATGATTTCAGTTATCATTTCCATTACCATCATAATCATCATAATAAATATTAACATTATTATCGTTCTCATAATCATTATTTCTAATATCATCATTATTATCATTATTATTATCATTATCATTATTATTATCATTACCATTATTATTGTTATTATCATTATTATCATTACTATTATTATTACTATTATTTTTATTATTAATATTATTATTATCACTATTGTTGTTGTTGGTATTGTTATTGTCATTATTATTATCATTACTGTTACTATTATTATTGTTATTATTATCCTTATTTTTACTATTACCATTATAGTTATTATTATCATCATTATTATTATTATTTTTACTATTGTTTTTTTATTATTACTGGAATTATTATTATGATTATTATCAATACTACTACTAAAATTACTTTTGTCATCAGTATTATTATCCTTATATTATCATCATTAGTATCATTATTATTACTAGTAGTAGTAGTAGTAGTAGTAGTATCATTAGTATTATGATCATCACGTTGTAGACAGAAGTGGTAATACATTAATAGTTTTGATAATAGTGCTGATAGTAATAATGATATAATTATACCAGTAATTAGTATCACCATCACGCGTTATCCCAATATAACTTTGCCTTTACTACCACTACCCAGCTGCTACGACTAGTACAGCTGCTGGGTTCCGAACCACTTTTGCTACCGCTACAGTAATTACGCCCATCATCGTTAAAGCTTATAATTATATTTTTTCCATCTACACCGGGACCTCTTGTAATACGGCAAATTAGTTCCGTGGAAAGCTTGAGGCATTGTGAGAAGTATGATATCACCACGTATCTGCCTACTGCTAAAGTGACAACCGATAAGCTTGAAAGTCGTTTGGTAAATTGCTTTGTTGGTTGTGAGATAATATATT
>NC_061827.1:17680352-17692852 GCF_019202785.1 Penaeus chinensis | reverse complement strand
TTTTTTTTCGTTCTGACACAATATTTCATCAATTTATCGCCAGCTTGTCAGGAGAAAGATACATTATTATGCTTTAATATTTGATTGGCTGTTTGATTGGAAGTTCAGTACTTGATTTATACCTTAGGTTGGTGACGTGTGTACTGTACTGAAGAGGTAGGAGGAGGTCGGAGTGTCATGTAATTATGTGATGTAAAAGTGTGTGTGTGTGTGTGTGTGTGTGTGTGTGTGTGTGTGTGTGTGTGTGTGTGTGTGTGTGTGTGTGATAATTCGTTCTCATACTTTTCTCTCGCATAGGCCTATCTCTCTCTCTCTCTCTCTCTCTCTCTCTCTCTCTCTCTCTCTCTCTCTCTCTCTCTCTCTCTCTCTCTCTCTCTCTCTCTCTCTCTCTGATATGAAACAACAGTGTCTTATCTCTTTTAAAACCGAAAATCACAAAATCCGTTGAGGTTCCTGGCCAACTACCTTGAAACCAATGCTTGTGGTCCGGCCTTTAAGCTTTGTGTCACCTCAGATGACAACCTTTAAATCCTGGTTAAGCTTGGGACTTTTACCATCCCCCCTTCCCCTCCCCCTTTATCCATAGTCGGTGGTCCTATGGCACGTGCTGCAAATAATAAGGAAAGATATATTGTTGTTTTTTTTGGAAATTCTCTTTGATGAGGATGTATACGTGGAATTAAAATCATATAAAAAAACAAACAAAAACAGTGAGAGTATGGGTATGTTTTTTTAAGGGGGGGGGGGGCGTTGGAGAAAGGCTAAATGTGTTTATGATTTATACATTTATTTGGAAATGAGTGTCGACTTTGAGTGTGTGTTTGTTTTTGATGTTCGCCAGCGTGACGAGGGAGATGAATCTCTTTCTGTCTTCTCTTGTCTTCTCGGACATTTCGTTTCTTTATTCTTTTCTTTTCTGGTCTTCTCTTCTCTCTTCTCTTATCTCATCTTATCTTATCTTATCTCTCCTCTTCCCTCCTCTCCTCTCTTCTCTTCTCTTCTCTTCTCTTCTCTTCTATACACGACTCCTGTCTTCCTCCCCTTACCCCTCTTGCCTTTCTTTTCACCCCCACCCCCCCCTTCTCTAGTATAAGACGTCAACTTGCCCTTAAAGACACGAACTCTCATCGCCTGATGTTATTGTCATGTCATGTAATTTTCGTCATCCCGCGCTTGAGTCACGTCTCTATGGTTTTAGGATAGGATATTCGATCTTAATGACGCACCCCCCCTCCTCTATACCTTGACCCCAACCCCTCTCTTTTCTTGAACTGAAGAGAGAGAGAGAGAGAGATAGAGAGAGAGGGAGAGAGAGAGAGAGAGAGAGAGAGAGAGAGAGAGAGAGAGAGAGAGAGAGAGAGAGAGAGAGAGAGAGAGAGAGAGAGAGAGAGAGAACGAGAAAGAGAAAGAGAAAGAGAAAGAGAAAGAGACAGAAACAGAGACAGAGACAGAGACAGAGACAGAGACAGAGACAGAGACAGAGACAGAGACAGAGAAAGAGAAAGAGAAAGAGAAAGAGAAAGAGAAAGAAAGAAAGAAAAAGAGAGAGTGCGAGAGAAAGAAAGAAAGAGCGAGAGTGCACTAATATTTATGTAAACGGTACTAACGCACAAACGCGGGAATTAGAAGGGATTACAGGTAGTTTGTCTTTTGGAAAAAAATACCACGTGATTTTACAGCTTTTCAAAGTGGATTTACGTCAGGACTTTATCATTTGCATTTTTAGAGAAAATTATACATTCACGTAGGCCTATCACGCCCACCATTTCGTAAGATTATTTAGTTTTTGTTATTCTTATATGGAAAATGAGGAAAAGAGTCAGTCATAATCTTACACGATATATTTTTAAAGGGCTTTTCTAGATACTAACATGGGCATATATAGTACAGAACACACTTCAACAGACAGACAGGTTCCCACAAACAACCATACAGATAAGATACAATCCTTTGATATAAAATTTGTGTTAGGGAACGGAGAGACATGATACACACGCACACACATACACACACACACACACACACACACACACACACACACACACACACACACACACACATATATATATACATATATATATCTACACATACATATATATGTATATATACATATATATATATATATATATATATATATATACATATACACATTACACACACACACACACACATATATGTATATACATATATATATATATATTATATATATATTATATATATATGCTATAAATGTTAGGATAACTGTGATTAACTAAGCTTAGATTTATTTAAGTTGTGTCCTTTATCTATTTTCTGTCATGTTTGTCTCATTTGCTCACGTTCACAAGTTATGACATACATACATACATACATACATACATACATAACATAACATGCATGCGAAACATGCATAGGCCTATAATTGCGGTTATTTTTGATACCGATAGATGTCCGCACGGTCGAGCACTTTCAAACACTAGAATATACGGATAAATGCATATCACTGAAATATTAACAGCTACTACAGTAGTATTTCCCTGATTATTGATTTAGAATAGGCTGCCTTACCATATATTAATTATGTGTTTAGGAAGTGCCTTTAAAAAAAATACTTTAACAGATGTATTCAGAGAGTGTGTTCAGGTAGTCGGTTCAGAAAGGCTTTTAGAGGAGACTTGTTAGCAATGCCTTCAAAGGTGTTTTGAAAGTGTTCTCACTCAATGCGGTCTAGCATTACCTTTAAAGAATGCGTATAAAGTACGTTCAGAAATGCTTTTAAGCAGTGTTTATGAATGGTGCTAAGAAAATGTTCCCAGACGAAGTGTTTTCTACTTTTGTTTTAGGGAATGCTTTATGTATATTTAGAAAACGCTGTAAAAGGAACATTTTTGACAATTCTTCAAAATTTACTCCCAGGCCAATTGTTCTGACCATTCGTATTGGCAGTGCTTGTAAATAATGCGTTAGGGAAATGCATTGAGACGAGCCTTCCTGACAATGCTTTCAAACAGTGCGTCCAGACAAAGAGAGAAAAAATAACTTGCGCATTATATCCTTGGCGATCACAAGGCGTGCATCACCCGACAGCACCTCCCAGGGTTTGGCGTCCCCCCCCCCCCCCCCTTACCTCCCTCTGTCCCTTGTCTCGTAACCTCGATATCTCTCTGTTGGTCTCTTTCCTCTCTCTCTCTCTCTCTCTCTCTCTCTCTCTCTCTCTCTCTCTCTCTCTCTCTCTCTCTCTCTCTCTCTCTCTCTCTCTCTCTCTATCTCTATCTCTACCTCTACCTCTATCTCTATCTCTCTCTCTATCTCTCTCTATCTCTCTCTCTCTCACTTTAACTGTTTGTTGGTCGGTCGGTCAATTAATAATTCATTCAGTCAGTCAGTCATTCTTTCAGTCAATTAGTCAGTCATTCATTCATTCAGTCAGTCAGTCAGTCAGTCAGTCAGTCAGTCAGTCAGTCAGTCAGTCAGTCAGTCAGTCAGTCAGTCAGTCAGTCAGTCATTCAGTCAGTCGGCCAGAGTCTCTCTTATCCTTGTATCTATTCTCTCTCTTTCGCCTCACAATTATCTATTATCTATTATCTCTTTTTCACCCCCCTACTTTTTTCTGTATCCCCTCTCCCATGCCCCTCCCCCATCCTCCATTCCTTGCCCCCCCTCCTTCCCCTCCGCCTCCCCCTTACCCATCTCGCCCTCCTCCCCCTCTTCCTCCCCCCTCCTTCCCATCCCTCGACCTCCCTTAAGGATGACCCTCCGTTGACAAGGAACTCCATCCGCTCGAGGGGGTCAAGTGGGGGGGGGGTAGAGGGGGATGTGGGTTGTAGGGGTGTGGGGTGACGAGGGGGGAGGGTTAGAAGGGGGAGAGGAAGGGACAAGGATAAAGAGAGAGAGAGGGAGAGAGATAGAAGGAGAAAGAGAGTAAGAAATGGAGGCCCATGCTGGAGGGACGAAAGAGAAAGGTGAGAGAGAGATAAAGCAAAGAAGAAAAGAAGAGATATACGTAGAAGAAGATGAAGAAGAAACGTACAAAAATGAATAGAAAAAAGGTATATTTACCTGGAGGGAGGATGAGGAAGATTCACAAAATCGGTAAAACAGAAAGAATAAAGACAGAAGATAGCGAAAAAAGCGAAGTGAAGGAAAACAGAAAACATAACGAATAAATGCCGGAGATAGCGAAAAAAAAAAAAAAGCAAGGCGAAGGAATACGAAAACAGAACGAATAAAAGGAGATAGCATAAAAAGCGAAGTGAAGGGAGACAAAACTGACCGATTAAAGAACGGAGATAACGAAGAATGAAAAAAAAGCAAAGCGAAGGAAAACAAAAACAGAACGAATAATGGATGGAGATAGCCGAAGAGTGAAAGGGGGCGATGTTGTGAGTGGTGAAGGAGAGGAGTCGACGAGGGAGAGGAAGCTTAGTGGCGGGGAAGAGACGGCAAAGAGGGAGAGGGGAGGGAGAGAGGGGTTATGGGAGGGAGGGAGAGGGTATGGGAGGGGAAGGAAAGAGGGGGTAGGGAAGGGGAGGAGAGGAGGGGAGACAGAGGAAAGAGGGGGGGAGGGGGTAGAGGAGAAGGGTGAGGGAGGAAGAGGGTCTCGGTAGGGGGGAAGAGGGGACAGGATGGGAGGGGGATCGGGGAAGGAGGGGAGAGTCGAGATGGCACGGAGCCACTATGGCACTGTTGTCACTATTTTGAGCTCGGTGCCGCTTGGAGGCATACCCGACCCTCTGCGTGGCACGCGTCCGCCTCTTCTTCTTCCTCCTCCTCTTTCCTACTCCTCTCCTCTTCCTTCTCTTTCCTGCTCCTCTCCTCCTCCTCTTCTTCCTCCTCCTTTTCCTCTTCCACTTCCTCCTCTTCCTCCCCGTTCTCTTTCGCTTTATCTTTTCTCTTTTTTCTCTTTCTCTTTTTCCATTTTCTCATTTTCTAATTCTTACTCTTCTTTCTTTTTCTCCGTTCACTCCTTTATGTGTGTCTTCCTCTTTGTCTCTCCCTTTCAACCTCCTTCTCTACCACCACCACCTCCTCCTCCTCCTCCTCCTCCTCCTCCTCCTCCTCCTCCTCCTCCTCCTCCTCCTCCTCCTCCTCCTCCTCTTCCTCCTCCACCTCATTCTCCTCCTCCTCCTCCACCACCTCATTCTCCTCCTCATTCTCCTCCACCTCCTCCTCCTCCTCCTCCTCCTCCTCCTCCTCCTCCTCCTCCTCCTCCTCCTCCTCCTCCTCCTCCTCTTCCTTGTTTATCCCTCTCTCTCTTCCTCAAACTTCCTCGTGGGCGTGAGGCGATGCAGTGTGGGCGCGGGAGGATGCTTCTAGACTCAAAGATCATATCTCATTATTGCTTTTTGAATATGAAAATTATTTTTTCTTCAATTCAGGTTTAATTAATCCTCGATATTTGTTTTTCTTTTAATGGGAAGTGGTGGCAGATATTTATTAATATATATTGGCAGTTTTCGAAATTCTAAATTTTTGAAAGTCATTCTATATATTTAAAAAAAATATCCTCCTCTATCCTGTGGGGGGGAGGGGGAAAGAGAAAAAGTGGGGGGGGGGAGGTATCATGATTTCTAGATCGTGTGAACCCATTGGCATATATAAACCTTTGATGGGGAGTGTGGGGTGGGGAGGGAGGAGGGGAGAGGACGACGAGCGTAGAGGAAAAAAGAAAGAAAAAAAATAGACGTTTCCCCTTTTATTTACGGTCCCTGATGATTCACTCTTGTTTGTTAGGACGCGGGTTTATGGGGAAAGAATGAGGAGGGAGGAAGGGAGGGAGGGAGGAAAGGAAGGAAGGAGGAAGGGAGGGGAGGAGGAAAAATGGAGGAGGGAGGCAGGGATTGAAGGAGGGGGGAGGTGGGAGGTTGGAGGGAGGGAGGGAGGGAGGGATTGGAGGAGGGGGATGAGGGAGGGAGGGAAGATGATAAGATAAAGAGGAGGTAGGGAGATAGAAGGAGAGGAATGGAAGGAAAAACAGTGAAGCCGGGAAGGAGAGAAGAAAGGAGACGGAGAATGGAGGAGAAACGAGAAGACGAAAAAGGAGAGGAAGTAAGAGGAAGGAAATACGAGGGGAAAAGGGGAGAAAGAGGGTTAGTTTGGAAAGGGTGGGGGGTGCGCTGGGCTTTTACCTCATGAACCCGTGTGTGTGTTTGTGAGAGCGTTCCTTAATAGGCCTATGTGCCCTGCCTCGGCCTCTTGCCCTCAGTAGGCTGTGTATTAATAGGTAATGGAAGAGAGCTATAGAAAAAAAGGGGAGACAAGGAGGGATGAAGCAGAAGGGAGAAGAGAAAAAAAAAGAGAGACAGAGAGACAGAGACAGAGACAGAGAGAGAGAGAGAGAGAGAGAGAGAGAGAGAGAGAGAAAGAGAAAGAGAAAGAGAAAGAGAAAGAGAGAGAGAGAGAGAGAGAGAGAGAGAGAGAGAGAGAGAGAGAGAGAGAGAGAGAGAGAGAGAGAGGGAGGGAGGGAGGGAAAGAAATAAGGATTGAAAAGGGAGAAAAAAAGAAGAAGAAAAAAGTGTCCTCCACATCGCCAAAGATATTCATATAGTGATCTAAAAAAGGAAAGGAAAAAAAGGTATCATGGCGGCAGTTTGTTTATTCACCACAGTACTTACTACTCTCGTTTTTTATTTTGTTTGGGAAACACTCGTGTACATACACGCGCGTACACAATGGACACAATACACACGATACGCCCATGTCCAGGTGAATATTTGAGGAAAGGTGTATGGTACAGGTTATTGTTCAGGTATTATTCAAACGGTCGTTGTCCCAGGAGGCAAAGAGGCAACAGGGACACGGAAGGGGATACACGCTACTGAAGGAGGCGCTGTACAAGACCTTTCGTATATTTGGGTTGTGGAATACGAGGTGGAAGGAGGGAGGGTGGGTGGAGGAGGTGGAAGGAGGGAGGAAGTGAGGGTTGGGTGGAGGAGAGGGATAGCAGGACGGGAGAAAGAGGAAGTAGTTAAACTAAAATTGGCAGAAGGAGAAGACATGGACAAGGAGGAGGAACAGAAGTAGATGCGGAAGAAGAAGCAGAAGCAGGGATAGGAATAGCAGGAGGAAGGGAATAAGCAATACAACCTCCTGATTAAGTGGAAGCGGGACTTGGCATGGACCGGCGCCCACACGCTATCATTCTTCATAAAAGTGCGCCGAATTGGAAGGAAAAAGAGTAAGAGACAAAAAAGGACGATATAAAGATCCAAATTCGCATAAAAAGAGGCGGTGCAGGGGGAGTGAAGGAGGGAGGGAGGGAGGGAGGAGGAATGTGGGGAGGGAAAGGGAGGGAGGAGGAATTTGGGGAGGGAAAGGGAGGGAGGGAAGCAAACCCCTAAAGACCAAGGAAAAAAAGAAGAATAAGAGAGTAGGAAGAAGAAGGGGGAGAAGAAAAAAAAACGCCTCGTAAAGACGTTGAAAGCATTCCTTCTTCCATTTCTTTCATTGGCACGGGCGTCCATTCCCAAACACGATTCCCATTCCCATTATGAATTCCAACAGGACACACGCACAGGAAAAACACCTCCCCCCCCCCCCCGCTTTTTTGTGCCGTCATTGTAATTAAGGGTGTGAGTGCAGTGTCAACAGATCGGACTTAAGGGGCGGTCGAGGACTTAAGGGAGAGGAGGGGGGGGGGGGGGGGAAGAGGGGGAGGGGGAAATGGTGGAGGAGGAAAGGTAGAGGAGAGGGAGGGAGGACATGGTGGAGGAAAGGGGGAGGGGGGTGGCGGGGGAAGATGGGAAGGAGAAGGATAGGGAGTACGATAGAATGGGAGAATGAAAGGGAAGAAGAAGGAAAAGAGAAGTGTAAAGAAAAGAAGAGGAAGAAAGAATAGGAAAGAGAGGGTAAGGAAGGGGAATGAGAAAGGGAAAGGGAAAGAGCGAGAGTTGTGCCGTCTGCGTGTGCATGCAGAAAGAGCGGATCTTGCTAAATGCTTTTGTTTTCCTTGATATGTGGGCGTCAGGCTCCAGTTGCAGGAAGGAGGATTCGCGACTGAAGCTCACCTGAAAGCGGGTGGAATAGGAGGCGAAGACGTGTCATGGATGCGGAAATATGTTGTATTTATGCATACATTCTCTCTCTCGCTCGCTCTCTCTCTCTCTCTCTCTCTCTCTCTCTCTCTCTCTCTCTCTCTCTCTCTCTCTCTCTCTCTCTCTCTCTCTCTCTCTCTCTCTCTCTCTCGTACACGCACACGCACACGCACACGCACACGCACACGCACACGCACACGCACACGCACACGCACACGCACACACACACACACACACACACACTCACACACACACACACACACACACACACACACACACACACACACACTCACTCACTCACTCACTCACTCACTCACTCACTCACTCACTCACTCACCCACCCACACAGACAAAGAAAAAGCACAGGTCGGTAGCGCTCCCATCCCAAGCGTATCAGAAGTAATCCCATGCATGTAGTTGTATTTGTAGTGCGCATGACTACAGGGCCATTGTAGTCGACATTATAGCCTTCGGGATAGGAAAGCTTTGAATAATTAAAGGCTTGATTGTATGCCGGGGTGGGGGGAGGAGGAGGGGGAAGCGGGAGGGAGAGAGGAAGTGGAGGGGGAGGGAGAGATGATCACCACGTCATAGACCTATGGGTAAGGCGGAGGGGGGGGGGGGGGGGGTCAGCAGGTGAGGAGGACTAGCTGTCAAGTAAGGGATGGCAGATGTTAGTACCAGAGGAAGAGGGGAGGTCAAGCAGGTGTTGGGGGGTGATTATCGGTGGTGGGAGGAGGAGGGGAGGAGTAGGGTAGAGGGAGAGGGGGTGAGGGAAAGCAGGTGCTAATGAGGTTCAAGAATCGTGAGGTTTAATAAGCTTAAACAGAAGTGTGATATCTTTAATGAGCTCTTTGACTGACTCGGAAATTCTTGACAATGTTTTGTAGTTCTTTATTTTTAAAAATTGTCTCTTGTTATGATATTTATTACTAGTAGCTACCGGCGTGCATCTGTCATTAATGGTACAACAATTACTGCTAATGCTGCTGCTGCTGCTGCTACTACTACTACTACTACTACTACTACTACTACTACTACTACTACTACTACTACTACTACTACTACTACGACTACTACTACTGTTATTATTGTTGTAGTAATTGTAGTAAAATCAGTAATAGTACTACTTAATTTACAGTAATGAAACAAGAAGTCAAAAGAAAGTAGGTTTAGCGAAATGGACTTTCGAAAACGCCCATAACACGTTACGTGCCAATCTCAATAACACATCCGCAAAATTTACGAGAGCTAGCGGATATGACGTAACAGCAGGTGACGTCACGCATTGGAAGGATAGAGAGTAGAGGGGTGATGAAAAAGGGAAAATGGGAAGGTGAAGAATGAAGATAGAAAGGGAAAAGGCGAAAGGGGGGTTGTAGAAAAGTGGGGGTAAGCCAGAAGAAAGGGAGAGGGGAGGGGGGGGAGAGGGGAGGGGGGGAAGGGGGGGGAGATAAAAGTCAGGGATCAGTGAGACGGCGGAGGGAAGGGAGTAGGGGAGAGAGGGACACATAGGGGAATGGGGGGAAGGTGAGACAGGAGACAGGGAAGAGGGGAGGAGAGGGAGAGGGAGAGGGGGAAGGGGAAGGGGAGGGGGAAGAGGGTTGTGTGACAGGTGTATGTAACAGCGAGAGGATAGCGAGTAAACGAGCAGGAGAACTCGTGTTATCAGATCCGACTGAGCGGGAGGTCGGTTACCCGGCAACCCCCATCACCCCCTCCCCCCTCCCCTCTTACCCTACGTCCCCCTCCCCCTCGTCCAAAGGGAGGGAGAGGGGAAGAGGGCCGGAAGGAGGGACGGAGGAGGACGAGGGTCGTCGGTGACCGCAGTAAGAGGGGAGAGGGAGGGTTGGGGAGGGCGGAGGAAGGTAGGCAGGGTAGGGAAGGGGGAGGTGTTAATAGCCACTACTCGTTATGGTTCAGTGGCTTGCCTCCCCTCTGCCCCTACCCCCCTACCCCCCCCCTCTACGCCTCCGTCCCCTCGTTTCCCCTCTTCACACGACTGTCTTTAACCCTAAGTGCATTTACCCCGCGACGCTCGCACGCACGCACGCACGCACGCACGCGCCCGTATAGACTGTGGCGCGTGCATGTACTTAAACGTAAAACACAAATACATAAGTACGCGCACTCACATACACACGCACACACGGTCGAACACATACGTACATGACACGCACATACAGAAACACACACACATGAATTTGGTCTCTCTCTCTCTCTCTCTCTCTCTCTCTCTCTCTCTCTCTCTCTCTCTCTCTCTCTCTCTCTCTCTCTCTCTCTCTCTCTCTCTCATTCCTTCCTCCCCCCACTTCTTTCCCTCCTTCCTTCCCCCTCCATTTCTCCTCTCCCTACTCAGCCTCCCCATTCCTCCTACCCCCACCCTTTCTCCCTCCCTCCCCTTTATCACTTCCCTGCTCTCCCTCCTCCCTTCCTCCCACCCCCTCCCTCCATCCCCTCTTTTCTCCCCCTCCTCCCTCCTCCCCCTCTGTTCTCCCCCTCCTCCCTTCCTCCCACCCCCTCCCTCCTCCCCCTCTGTTTTCCCCCTCCTCCCTTCCTCCCACCCCCTCCCTCCTCCCTTTCTCCCCCCCTCCCTCCTCCCCTCCTTCCCCCCCTCCTTTCTCCTCCCCCTCCCCCCCTCCCCTCCAGCATCCCGCGTGAAGCATTATAGCCACCGTGATGGCTCTAACTTCCGGTGCCACAAGCATAGGGGCGGGAGGGGGTGGGGGGGGGGGGGGCGCGTGGTGGTGGGGGTAGGTGGGTGGGGGAAGCGGAAGTTGAAAAAGGTATATAGAGGGAGGGGGGGGGGTGAAAGAAACAATTAAAAAAAAAAAATTAGAAGGACATTGTAAGTGTGTGTGTGTATATTTGTAACATTTTTTTCATGTATCTATTTACTGAAAGCGAGAACAATGGCCGGATTTGGAGAGGCCTCCCCTGAAATGAATAAGCATAATAGAAGAACATATAAACACATAGGGGAAAGGGGAGTCCCTAAAACACCTTAAGCGCAACACTTAAAACGAAAAACAAAAACAATCATCTAACAAAAAAAAACAAAAAAAAAAGGCTAAGATACCTAAAATGAAACACCTGTAAACAAACCCTTAAAATGAAACACCTAAAACACAATACTTAGAATGATACACCTGTAAACAAACCCTTAAAATTAAACACCTTGAAATAAACCCTTAAAATCAAACACCTAAAACACAATACTTAAAATGATACACCTAAAAATAAATCCCTAAAATTAAACACCTAAAAATAAATCCCTAAAATCAAACACCTTGAAATAAACCCTTTAAACTCAAACACCCAAAACCCAATACTTAAAATCAGACACCTAAAAATAAAACCCTAAAATGACACGCCTAAACCACACGTATACATACATATCCGCCACAAATTCACATTTAAAAAAAGAGAAAAAAATCATTGTTTCCAATTTTTGTATAACCGTTTCCTGTAGAGTAAAGGGATTCTAAACATGACCTCGGGTTTAGGATAAGTAGGATTTCATTTGCATAGGTCGAAAAAAAAAACGTAATTTTAGAGTGATATTATCGTAAAAAAAAGTCATGGTTATAAGACGTGCTGCCGATTTGGATGTCGGTGTTATTATTGTGTAATTATTGTCATTATTTGTAATTGTTATTATTGTTATTATTAGTATGTTATTGTTACTATCATTATTATTATTGCTATTATTAATGTCATTATCATCATCATCATCATCATCATCATCATCATCATCATCATCATCATCATCATCATCATCATCATCATCATCATCATCATCATCATCATCATCATTCTCACTGTTATTGGAAGTATTAGTATTAGTATTACTATTACTATTACTATTACTGTTACAGTTATTAGTAGTAGTACAATAAGTCACCATCATCATCCTTATTATTATTACCATTTTCGTTGAACTTTATTGTCGTTATTAGATTTTTTTTTTAGTATTATTCATTATTACTTACTTCCTAGGCTAAATTTATGCGATACATATCAGTCAGACCGGTAAAAACATAAGGAAAAATGAAATGAAGGAAAATAGAGATAGAGAGGGGGTGGGCGGGGGGGTAAGGGAAGCGGAGAGGGGGAGGGTGGGTCACCAGATAAGCACCCCCCCACCCCCACCCCGATGGCGTTTCTGCTTCTGCTGTTCCTGGCGCAGGACGCGGCTGGAACATCTGTTGGCAGCACATGTGTCCCTTTCCACCAACACCTGCCTGTGTGCGTGGCTGCCCCCCTCCCCCCTCCCCCACCTCCCTCCTCCCATCCCTCACCTCAGCTCGCCTCCGACCCTCACTTTTTCGGTCCTTCCGATCCCCTTTTGCTCCCCCTTCCCCCTTTCCTACCCTCTCCCCCTGTCTCCTCCCCCATGCCTTCCACCCACGGACACACGTCCCATTCACCTCTGTGTGGCTGTCTGAATTTCTCTGTCGCTCTCTCTCTCTCTCTCTCTCTCTCTCT
>NC_061827.1:17670352-17675352 GCF_019202785.1 Penaeus chinensis | reverse complement strand
GTTGGATTCCGTCGCCATCTTGTTGCGTTCTCGGGGGGGAGCTTAAGGGGCAAGGGGGGGGGGGGGGGTGAGAGGGGGGGGGGCTTAGAACGAGGGAATTGAGGAATTGATGAAAACCTTTACTTCTCCGTTTGGTAATTGTCGTTATTTGCGATTTATTGGTGCGTGTGCATGTAGACGGCGTAACAATGGCCGAGATTCAGTGGGAGAGATCAGCTGAGAAGCCGCGACGCCATCTTGCGTTGGGGAATCACAAACCAACTCGTCAGCCAGATTTTAAGATTTTGTTTCGATTCACAGAATTGCACACAAGCGTAGTTCTTGGTGTGGGTGTGTATGTACGTGTGTACGTGTGCGTGCGTTTGGGTCTGTCTGCCGGAAGATCATTGCAAGAGATATCGCTCTAGAAACACGGAACGGAATTATACGAAAAAAAAAAAAATTCTCGCTGGTTTTGATTTCTTCTGTAAAATGGGAAGGTCTTGTACGTGTTATGGAAGGTTGAGATAGGTACATTAGGGCACACCTGTTCCCCTTTTCCTTCCCCTTCTTCCTCTTCCACTTCCTCTTTCCTTACCCTTACCCTTCCCCTTCCCCTTCCCCTTCCCCTTCCCCTTCCCCTTCCCCTTCACCACCCCACCCCCTCCTCTCCCCTTACCTTCGTGCTATCTCGCAGATCTTCCAATATACGCAGCTGGGACCAACACACGCCTCTCTCTCTCTCTCTCTCTCTCTCTCTCTCTCTCTCTCTCTCTCTCTCTCTCTCTCTCTCTCTCTCTCTCTCTCTCTCTCTCTCTCAGACACACACACACACACACACACACACACACACACACACACACACACACACACACACACACACACACACACACACACACACACACACACACACACACGCAAGCACATTCATACAGTGTACATAGACCACGTTCCTTGAGTCTGTACAAGCAAAGTTAGCAAAAAATCACACTTGTCACCCGCTGCGAAGATTTACCCGCGATCGCCAAGGGTAGAAATATTAACACTGAAATGAGAGACAAGGATTGATAAATAAAACGAAGCGATGAAGGGAGGGAGATGGATAATTGATAGCGATAGGGAGGGAGGAGGGGAGATAGATAATTGATAACGACCAGGGAAATGAAGTATTTGATTGAAAGAGAAGAATAAAAAGAGGAAGGCGAGAGACTGAAAGAAAAAGAAAAAAGAAAAAAAGAGAAGGTCGGGAAGCGTGCGCGGGTTTGGTGTGAGATATGAGACGGTTATCACGCGCCTTGCGGTTGTGTGAAGGGGAGAATGAGAAGGACGGAAGAAGGGAGGGAGGAAGGGAGGAGGAGAGGGAGGGAGGAAGCGAGGGAGGGAGGGAGGGAGGGAGGGAGGGAGGGAGAAAGGGAGGAGGGGAGGGAGGGAGGAGGGGAGGAGGGGAGGGAGGGTGGAAGGGAATTGGGGAGGGGGAAGGGAGGAGGGGAGGGAGGGAGGAAGGAGGAAGGAAGGGAGGGAGGAAGGGAAGAGAAAGGGGATTGAGGAAAGGGAAGACGAGAGGAGGAAGCACTGGAAAACGGGTAATGAGGGAAGTCGGAAATGACAAGAACATGGAATAAGAAATAGGAGGGAAGGATGAAAAGGAGTTAGGGAGATAGTGAAAGGGGGGAAAAGGGAAAGGGAAGACTGGAATGGAAAGGAGAGAAAGAAACGAGGCGAGGAGAAAGTAGGAGCAAAGAAAAGGGGGGAGTAGGAGCAAGGAAAGGAAGCGAGAGCAAATGAAGGAAGAGAAGGAAGAGGGAAGGAGGAGAGGGCGGCGAAGCAGCGGCAGACGGGCGTGAAGAGAACCGCGTGCGTGACACTGCATACCGAAGAGCGTGATTGGCAGGAGTGACGAAGGAGGAAGGACAAGGGAAAGGGAGAATTATAGGAGGTGGGAAGAGACAGAGAACGAAGGACAAAGAGAAGGAGAGAGAGAGAGGGAGAGAAAGAGAAGGTGAGGAAATAAGGAGAAAGAGGGAAAAGGAAATTCAATAAATAAGCGAATGAGAAAAAGAAAGAACAAATTAAAAGAAAAGTTTCGGTAATAAACACAAAGCAACAGTGAGAAAGGAAGAGAAATGAAGTAAAAAAAAAAAAAAAAAACGAAAACAAAAACTAAAAAACACTGGACACTATATTAAGCTTGTTTATTGCAGATCTCAGTGCATCTTGCAATAAGAACAAAAACAAAGGAGGGTCAGGGCTTTTAAAGCATGGATTGTCTTATTCATTAACGCTTTTTTTGCCTATTTATTCTTACCACTTTTTTCATTTGTTTGTTTTTTTGTTTGTTTGCATGTGTGGTTATCTAAAAAAGAATAATTGTTGTGGACATTCTTAAATTCAATTTTTCCTGTATTTTTTTTTTTTTTTTTTTTTTTTTGCCTCTTATATGATTTGTCAAGAATGCTATATCATGATATAACTACATTTGTGATTCAATATTTTATTTGATCTTATTTTGCTGGTAATCTGTATTTCATTTTATTTTTTCTCTCTCAATACAAATTGACATAACTGACGCATTTAAATTATACATAAATATTTTTGGCTCCTGAATGACTTAAGATAAAGCAGAATTCCGAAACAGTAATGTGTGTGTGTATGTGTGTGTGTATGTGTGTGTGTGTGTGTGTGCGTGTGTGTGTTTGCGTGCGTGCGTGCGTGCGTGCTTGTGACAAATTCACCACCAGCCAATCAGGTTCCAAGCTGAGATGATGCTCCAGCCAATCAGCATTCAAGCAGGACCTTTAATGGATGTCTCCACACAGCTGTCCTCCAAGTGCTGTTTTGAGAATTCAGCCAGCCAGTGTCTCATTCTTCTTCTGTTCTCTCATTTCTAGCCTTTTATGTCTTCTCTTCTCCCTTCCCAAGCTTTCTTCTCTTGCTTTCTTTTCTGTCTTTCTCTTTCCATGTTGTTTTTTGACAATGTGTCTCGTCGTGAAACAAAAGAGTAACCCGCTTATTACCTTCTAGTCGTCGGCTGGTCCACTACCACCACAACCGTACCACCAACTACCACCACCTCCTCCACCACCACCAACCACATCTCCAACCACCAACCACATCTCCAACAAAAAGCTCGAAGCGTTAAAGCTCACTCGCCGAGGCTAAAATGAGCTCGGAAGTCTCACTCGTTGTAGACACGTGTAAGTAAGTACGGCATAGAAAACGGTTTTTTTTGTAAGTACCTCGGTTGCCCATGCAAAGAAAATGGGGTTCGTGACGTGAAGTTTGGAGACAGTTGTTGTTGTTTTTTTTATTCATTTATTTATTTTTTTTTTGTATTTTTTTTCATATGATTTTTTATTATTATTATTTTTTTTAATTTTTTTTTTTTTTTTTTTTTTTTGGTTTCTGCCAATGTGTGCTTTACTGTTTTTTTTTTCCTTGGCTTGGTGAATACTGATGTTTGGTAGGATTTTCTTTCCAATTAGTGTAGAGCCCCATTGGCTAACCCACCTCGGTTTGCCAGTGTTGTATATACGAGAATAATAAGCAATAGAACGATTGACCCCTCCTAAGATTTTTTTTTTTTTTTTTTTTTGAGAGTGGGGGACTTTGCCTGGATTTTCTCTATTTTTTCTTTTTTTTTTGAGATTGAGTTTCCGGTTGATTGTGATTTTATGATTATCTCTTTGTATCTCACTCTGTATTCGTTTGATTAAAACTTCTTACATTAGCTTTTCTTTCTCTCTCTCTCTCTCTCTTTCTTTTTTTTTCTCTTTTTTTTGTCTTACGAATGTGGGTGGACTTGAAACTGACTTTGATTTTGTTGTTGTTGAATTTATTCTCTCATTGCTTGTTATGACTTGATTAGTTGGAGGTATTACTATTATTATTATAAATATTCTCTCTTCTTCTTTTCCTTCTCCTTGTCCTTCTCCTTTTCCTTGTTTATTGTTCCTCCCCCTACGAGGACAACCAAACAATGTGTATATTTTTTTATCCTATATGTTGTATCTCTATGACATTAATATGCACATTTTTGGTAATAGTTTTTCGCCTAATATATATATATGTATATCTGTTTATACAGTTTTATTTATTGTTTTTCTTTTGATTATATTTGTGTAGCCTTGTGAGCCTTTTAAAGCTATTTGCCCTGCTTGGTGTGTCCTGAATTTTTGAATTTTGTTGTATTTCTGAGTTCTTGATTTTTTTTTTTTTTTTTTTTTTTTTTTTTTTTTTTTTTTTTTTGACTGATGGCTTTGTTTTCTTGAAGGTGAGATTGCGGTCGTGGAACATAAGGAAGTAAGATGCTAGTTTTATTTTTTCCTCTCTTGAAAATATACATATATTTTTTTTGCTGTGGTTGCTGGTGTGTATTTTTGCTCGTATTATGTATGTAACCTTTCAATAATGAAAAAATGGAACATCTTTTTTAAATTCTTCGTGATTATCTTTTTAAAATTCTTCGTGGAAAAAAATGTACGTATCTTTTTAAAATTCTTCGTGTAAGAGATATTTATGATAAGTGACTGATTTAGTTTTCCTTTCTCATAAAGTATATATAGGTAGTAATTATAAAGATGATTGTGAATTATGGGTTCAACGAAGGCTTAGATTTTTTAAAAATTAGATTATTAACGTGAAGATGAGGAAGACCAAAGCATATTTAGCTAGTCGATTTACAAAGAAATTCCATCGTTCAGTTTTTCTGAATATAAACGCGAGTTTTGGATCTAGATAAGATTAATCCGTTGTGATATAAAGACGTTTAATCATGACACGTTTCAGCAAGGGGTACACTCAAGGTGCTTAATATTAGCGTGAAATAGTAATCGTTTTGATCTGTGATTTTTTTTCGTTGATTAGAAAACTTTATATAAATTCTTTCTTATATCTTGCCAGAAAAAAAAATATATAACCTCAGATTTATTAGTGTTGTTAATATTACTATATTTTATTCGACGTGGTGATGCCAGTATTTTTTTTAAGAAACTTCGAAAGTAAAAGAAATATGTATATATATC
>NC_061827.1:17630352-17665352 GCF_019202785.1 Penaeus chinensis | reverse complement strand
CCGCGGAGGAAAAACACTTCTCGTTGTGTGGTTTTGGGCACGATTTGCGAGGGTCCTTCGCATGCGGCTTTTGATGACATTTGGTTGTTGCGCGCAAGTACGCAGCGCGCGCCGCATATGCACACGCACACGCGCGCGCACACACACACACACACACACACACACACACACACACACACACACACACACACACACACACACACACACACACACACACACACACACAATTTACAATTCCTCAGAAAGCCTCCCTCCACACGATTTCATTCCCAGAAAACAACAAAAACAACAGTCTAGCGAGAGTGCCACCTCAGCTTCCTCCTCAGTGCCACGTCGGGTGACACGTCTCTCACGCGTGGTGCCGCAGCCAAACGCCGCGTGTTAGAGGTGCTGTCGGCGCGTGAACTAGTAGATGTGGGAAGGGAACACGTGAACACAAACGCAAAAACGCAGGTTCACGCGTGGAATTGCAGTGCGAAAATTATATTTCAAGCCACACACACGCACACGCACGCACGCACACACGCACACACGCACACACGTACACACGCACACACACACACACACACACACACACACACACACACACACACACACACACACACACACACACACACACACACACACACACACACCTCCCCACTCACCAAATATGTATGATCATTTTTTTAAAATAACCCTATCGCATCAGTTGTCGAAATGAGGGTGGGGGATACAGGTGGAGGGGGGGGGGTGAAATGGAGGGAGAAGGGGGGTGAAGACCGGGAGATAGGGAGGAAAGGAGAGGAAAGGAAAGAAGAGGAAGGGACAGATGGCCGGAGGTAGAGGGATAGGGAGAGGGGGGGGAGGGGGGGGGGGGGGGGGGGGGGGGGGAGGGGGGGAGGGGAGGGGGGGTGGGGGGGGGGGGGGAGGGGAGGGAGAGACATCAAAACTGGAGTGTCGTTTTGGAAAGTAGTTAATTGAATCACGTATTCTATTTTCTACTTCCTCTTCCGATCTACTCACTAGCATTTCTCCTATTTCGTCTTCCTTATTGTTTAAAAATCTCTCGAAATGTGGTTGAGATGGGGAAACATCCGCAAGATGAAGAATGAGAAGCAAAAGAGAAAGAAGAAAATAAAAGAAGATGAAGAAGGAGAAGGAGGAGAAGGAGGAGAAGGAGGAGGAGGAGGAGGAGGAGGAGGAGGAGGAGGAGGAGGAGGAGGAGGAGGAGGAGGAGGAGGAGGAGTAGGAGGAGGAGTAGGAGGAGGAGGAGGAGGAGGAGGAGGAGGAGGAGGAGGAGGAGGAGGAGGAGGAGGAGGAGGAGGAGGAGGAGGAAGAGAAGGAGAAGGAGGAGGAGGAGGAGGAGGAGGAGGAGGAGGAGGAGGAGGAGGAGGAGGAGGAGGAGGAGGAGGAGGAGGAGGAATATGTTTGTGAATAAATAGGCCTAATTGAAGTAAAATGTAAGATAATAGGAACTATAAACATATACGTACATGCACACATACATATATTCATAGATATCGAGAGAACATAGCATGTGGCAGCGAGGTCGATCGTGTTTTGTTTTCCTACGGCAGTTTACGAGGCTTTCACGCGCATTCCGGGTCGCGGGAAGTGACTCCGATACGTAATTGCCTTGAATCCAAACCGAGGGCGAGGCAGATCAATGGGCGTTTTGTGGCGTTTAGGGAGAGGTTGCGAGGCGGCGGGAGGGGGTGTTCAGGGTGGGTTGTGGTAGGGCGCGGATGGATGTGGCGGGTTGTACGTTGGGAGAAGTTGTGGGGGGTCAGTGAGGTTGCAGCGGTTTTGTTACGCGGTGGCAGCGGTGGTTGCGGTTAACGCGGTGGTAGACGCGGTTAAAGGTAGCGGTTATCGCAGCAAGAGGAGCGGTTTATTCCGGCAGCGATAGTAGCGGTGGTAGTAATGGTCGTGACCAAAGTGGTTATGTCGATAACGGTGGTTGCGTCAACTGCCGCAGCGGTGGTAGCGTATTGCCGCGACGGTGATACCGGCTTATAACGATATATCGCGGCGATAGTAGCGGTTCCTCGCGTTTTTAGCGACGGTCTGGAGCGGTCGCACTGAAGCCAGCCCGACACCCTCTCAGTCGCGCCATTACAAGCAGCACTCCATCAGCGAGCGAACTGCCGGACAATGGCAGAGCAAACAAACGCGATTGGCACTCCATCAGCTTGCAAACGAAGGAGAGAGCAATTGCAAAGTGAGTGGGTGGCCGGAGGGAGGGCTCTCGCTGTCACGCTCCGCCGTCCATTCACTTTGTCATATTTCCAGTAGCTGTCAGTCAGTCGGCTACTTTCAGTCAATCGTATTGTTAATCGCAATAAGACAGTCACTAGTCAACTTAACAGTCAAAGACTCATCAAGTCACTTCATTAATCAACTATTCGGTCTCTCTATATTTAATTAACGGTTCAGTGACTCAGTCGCTTAATTAGTTACTCATCTACTAGAGTAGCTTGTAAACAACAACAAAAAGAAGCAACGAAAGTGTGCATATGTCTTGCCTTTTGTGTGCATTGTGTTCACTTTTGATTTGTTTTGTTTTTGGTTGTTTTCATACAAAGACATTTTAGGTCCTTTTTTTCCAAATCTCTTCACCTTACCCTCAGGCTCTCCTCACCCCCTTTACTCGACATGCCCACTTCCCCCTCCCTTTCCCCTTACTCTTACCTCCCCCTCCCTTCCTCCTTCCCCTCCCTCCCTCCCTCCCTCCCTCCCTCCCTCCCTCCCTCCCTCCTAACCCTTCCCCCCCCCCCTCCCCCAGCCTATCCTCTGCCCCTCTTTGTTAATACAGATAATTTGTGTGTTTCAGCTTATGGTGTGATTGTGTACGGTTTGCTGTGGCATTTGACGGCGAGAAAAGAAAAATACGTGTGACTTTTTATGAATTTCTGATTTCCTTTTTTTCTTTTTCCTCTTTCGTGATTGTAAAGGATTTGATTCTTATGTTCTTCATGTCTTCTTTGTGTAATGATACAGGTTTATATTTGTAATATTTGATTGCTATTCTCTCCCTCTCTCTCTCTCTCTCTCTCTCTCTCTCTCTCTCTCTCTCTCTCTCTCTCTCCCTCCCTCCCTTTCCCTCTCCCTCCCTCCTTCCCTCTCCCTCTCCCCCACCCCCTCCCCCTCCCCCTCCCCCTCCCCCTCCCCCTCTCCCTCCCCCTCCCCCTCCCCCTCCCCCTCCCCCTCCCCCTCCCCCTCCCCTCCTCCTCTCTCACCTTCCTATCTTCCATCCTTTCTCTTCTCTCTCTTCCTCGCTCCCTTCACCCCATTCCATCGAGCCGAGCAAACGAAGCTAACCCCCCGGTGTCTCTCTCTCCCTCTCCCTCCAGGTCACGATGGCAGACAAGGCGGGTGCCGACCGTGCCATCAAGGAGCCCAACCCCGTGATTGACGGTCGCAAGGCTAACGTGAACCTCGCATACCTGGGGGCCAAGCCACGGGGGCCTGCTGCAGGTGAGGACGCTCTCTACGGTTCGTACCAGTCGGCGCTCTGTTTCACTAACACGCCCATGATCCGCTTGTGATGTGTCTGATTTTAGGTGTTTTTTTTCATGTTTGGTTGTTTTTTAGTTGTTGTTTTAGTTTCCCTTTCTTCCCTTGTTTCGTTGTATGATTTTATTTTTTGCCTTTTTCCTTTTATGATTTGGTATTGATCTTTTTCACGTTTTTTTTTTTTTTTTCAGTGTCTGATTCTTTCCTTTTCTTATCTCATTTTCTACTGTTTCCTCTTTGGTTTTTAAATGTGTCGTATCTTCTTATATACCCGAAGTTAGGCCCTTGGAATATGTTCTTAGTTATTTGTTCTTCTTCCTCCGCCCTCTTGGAATAACTCCTTAGTTTTTTTTCCCTCAATTCCCGTTCCTGTGTCTTTGGCAGCCTCTTAATTCTCCGTCTGTTTTTTTTTTCCGGAAAACTATCGAGATATACGTCTGTGGAATTTCACTGAAACTCTATCCTTCCTCCTTCCTTTCCTTCCTTCCTTCCTTCCTTCCTTCCTTCCTTCCTTCCTTCCTTCCTTCCTTCCTTCCTTCCTTCCTTCCTTCCTTCCTTCCTCCCTTCCTCCTCCTCCTCCTCCTCCTCCTCCACTTTTCTCCGCCTCTTTCTCTGAATCATAATAAAATAATCCAGCTAAGTGTTCGTGTAACAAAGCGAAGGGAAAACACTCGTCGTGTTACGCAAATGTCTGGCTTATCTTTTTTTTTCCTTTTATAAAAAAAAAAAAAAAAAAAAAAATCTAAAGCCCTTGTTTTCTAATCCCGGGAACTGGATGAACTGTTCATCATGTTACACTGCGTCTTACCCATTAGCACATCTTTTTTAGGCAACAAATACTTGAAATGGTTAGAAGGAACGAGACATAATGGTAATGTATTCTTTTTTTTTTTACCAAGGGTCTTTAATCAGACTCAAAAGATCTTGCGGTTGTGTGTGTGTAAAGCCATTACACATGATGGCTTTATACGCAAACAATATATTTCAGTTTCTAATCGAGTCTTTTCATTTAGTAAATACCTCTGTTTACCCCCGCGGGAATTATTTAAGAAACCGTCATCTTCAATCCATGTTGCATATACACCCAAAAGTATATTTACACGTATTGATATCATGCAAACATTCTCCTCCCCCCTCTCCCCCCTCCCACCTCGTCAGTCATGCATACAAGGCAATATGGCGTCCTATTCAAATGGACTCACACCTCGGATATTTGCCGGGGGGTGGGGGAGGAGACTATTCGTATACTGAATTATACTGACCATTGGTATACTGAGTATTATCCTTTTACTCCCTCCCTCTCTCTCCTACACCTCCTCTACCTCGCCCCCCCCCTCCCCCGCCACACTTTCCAGCGATAGACAATATTTTCGTCTTAATGGCTTTGTGTGCGCCGTCGCTTCACTGGATAGAGTGTCGGTGTAGCACTTGGAGAAGGGGGGAGAGGTGATGGGGCGGGATGGGGGAGGGAAGGGAGGGAGGGAAGGGAGGGAAGGGAGGGAAGGGAAGGGAGAAGAGAGTCGTATTTAAGCAAGGGCTTTGGCAGTTCGAGAATTATGCCTTTGCCTTTTTTTTCTTTTCTCTTCTAACTGCTGTGGAATTTTCGAAAGGGTGATCTATGCGTATGTTGAGGCGCTCCGACTTGGGTCTTTCTCTTCCTCCTTTCCCTTTCTTTCCGTTTCAGTTCCATCGCTGTTGCCTCTTTCCCCCTCTTCGCTGCTTTGTGCTTTCTGTTTTCTCCTTCTCAGTTCTTTTTATCCCGTTTTCCTCTGTACTTCCTTCTTCTCTTTCCACGCTCCTCTATTCTTCGCCACTCATCTCCTCTTCTCTCTCCCTTCTTTATCTCTTCTCTCTTGTCCCCTCTTTCCTTTGACCTCGAGTTGGAAGTGCCATGACCCAAGGGCCTTTAGCCGAGCGTGTCTCCCCCCCTCCCTTTCCCTTCCCCCCTCCCCTTCGCAATTGATGGCTGTCTGCATTTGCATGTCCACTTTGAGGAGGTGGTTATATCTTTATTATCGACGCGATTTTTATATGTTTATTGGGTGAGGGAGGAAGGGAGGGGTAGAAGGGAGGGAAGCGGGGAGAGGAGGGTAAGGGAGGCGGAATGTAAAGAAGGGTAAGGTAAGGGAGAGAGGACAAGCGGAAGGGGAGGTTACGGGAGAGACGAGAGAAGGATAAGGGAGAGAGGAGAAGCGGAAGGAGAGGATAAGGTAAAGAAGAAGGAAGGAATGGCAGGGTGAGAAGCAAGGGTGATAGAGAACTTATACAAAAAAAGTGAGAAGGGGAAATAGGCAGTAGGAAACAGAGGTAGGGGAGGGAAGGGGGCGGGGGGCAGGGAGCTCTGTAAGAATACCATGTCCCTGTAGTTGGGGTTGATCGTTCCCGGCTGTGCTTAAGCGGAACAATGTTGCTAATGGACCGCGATTGCATGCCGTGTTCAGCAGGGCCCTGTGCTCGCGGCGGTGGGGCTTCAGAATATTCTTGCAACATGTTCATTTCATTTATTCATGCCTTGGCTGATGATGTATATAAACATAGCGGTACATACACACATGAATATGTATGTGTGTATATATATATATATATATATATATGTATATATATATATATGCATGTATATGTACGTGTGTGTGTGTGTGTGTGTGTGTGTGTGTGTGTGTGTGTGTGTGTGTGTGTGTGTGTGTGTGTGTTTTCATTGATCATATCGCAACGAGTTGACAGCGTCAGTGTGATTACCAGACTTCTAAGCAAAAAAGGAAGGTGGTATAAAACTAAAAATGTGAAAATGCTTTCGTTGTGAGCGTGATAAACAAGGGAATTGCTTCTGAATAAATAATTAGACCAAGTTTCTTCAACAGCAAGTCAAAATGTGAATGTTCAGCCTCTGTCTGTGCATGATAGTATTGTGCATGATAAATTTCCTCGTCATGGTGTGCATGATATTGTCCCTGCTCTAGCCTCATCTTTCGTATGATTACTTATTCGCTTAGTCTTTCTCTGGCTAATTATGATTTCGTTTTTTTCAATTATAATTAAACATAAGTGATAAAACAAATTTTGATTTAATATAGGAGAACAGAGAGAGAGAGAGAGAGAGAGAGAGAGAGAGAGAGAGAGAGAGAGAGAGAGAGAGAGAGAGAGAGAGAGAGAGAGAGAGAGAGAGAGGAACAGGAAGAGGAAGAGGAAGAGGAGGTTAAATTGGCGTGCAGGTGAAACATTAATTCTGCTGTGTCACCTGTCCTTTGGGGGGTGATGGGGGGTGGGGGGGCTTTTTTTCGTTGATAGTGCTTTACGATATGATCTTCTGTTCGAATCCTTTTGTAATGACGGAGTGAATGAGTGTGTGTGTGTGTGTGTGTGTGTGTGTGTGTGTGTGTGTGTGTGTGTGTGTGTGTGTGTGTGTGTGTGTGTGTGTGTTTGTGTTCATATAGATAGAGAGATGAATAGATAGATAGATTGAAAGATGAATAGATGGACAGGTAGATAGAAAGATAGAGAGAGAGCCGGGGAGGAGGAAAATGGAGATATAAACACTTTCCTTCAGAAAAAAAGGTAAAACATGAATAAGCAAAACAAAAAAAAAAAACAAAAAAAAAATATAAACGACGTTAGATAGATGGATAGACTGATAAGATAAGTAAATAGACAACAAACAAGTGAATAAATATATAAATAAAATTGATCCCATAAACCAAATGCAGCAGAACAAAGCAAACACGACAAAAAACCCAGGGCCCAGCGTGAGGCGGGCCAACGTCCCCTCCGCGCGCCAGGGAGAGCGGATCGGGACGCGCAAATAATTGATCAGACCGCCCGTTATTGTCGGGTTAATTACGTGAGTTAGTCGGCCATTTGGCTATTGATCTCGGAGTCATCCTCGATAAATAATAACCAGCGGAGGTGATAGTGTTATTAGAAGGAAGAGCTTCCTTTTTTTTTTTTTTTTTTTTTTTTGCTGGGTAGTGACTGCCATTGCTATTGACAGCTCGATTGATGTTTATGTGTATGGCGCCGGAGGAATGCGGGGTTTCGAACGCGAGGTGCAGCGGTGTTCGGAACGCGTGTGAAGCTTTTAGGTTTGTGTACGGAAGGATTGTGAGAGAGAAATAGAGAGATAGATTAATTGTAAGAAGGCGAAAATGGCAAATAGTATTAGTCTATCTTCTCAACTCACGGTATGAATTCCGTCTCGAACAATCAAATCGTATCAATCGAATCAAACGCTTTTGAATCCTCACAAAATAACAAACCGAACGATTTTTTTTTAAAACCTAGTAATGTTCCAAAACCTCAGTAAAAACAAATGAATGCTTCAAACCAAGATTCAGTTCGAACATACCGAAACATTAATAAATACTTCCTGTTTTTAAGTTCCAGTGAAAGTACTCTTGGGCCTTACTTGCACCGGGACAATGGAAGTAATAGGGAGGGAAAGGATATTTTGAGTGTTAATTGACCGGAATAGGAAATAGGACATGGCGAAATATTACGGTTGTAATTTTATTTTGTTCTTTATTTGCTGTGAGCGTGCGTGTTTAAATTAATTGTTAGTTTCTTTTTTATTTACTGTTAAATTGATTTGCGTGACAAGTTGATGCGAAAGTTTAACCTGTTGGTGTAGACGTGCGTGGTTTCATTTGGTCTATTAAATCATGTAACTATTTGTGTAAGTGATTCGCATGTGTGTGTGTGTGTGTGTGTGTGGGTGCATGTGTATGTGTATGTGTCGGTGTGTCTATGTGCGTGCGCAACCATAGGCGAAATGTAAATATATCTACGTGTACATTTGTGTGTGTATTTGCACGCGAATGCTAAAAATGATCCAATTTGCTTAAACACGACCATTTTAAACTCACAATTCCATACTAACTGCACGGATATGAAAAACAGCTTTCATTAAGCCAAGTGTAAGTGCTCTTTTCCACTCTGTAATTACTGCAAGCGTTAATGGCCTTCTCCCCTCCCCACTTCCTCCCCTCTCCCTCCCCTCCCCGCTCCCTCCCCTCACCCCTTTCTCATTCTCTTCTCCCTCCCCTCTCCCCTTCTTATTCCTTTCCCCCTTCCCCCACATCTCCCCCCCCCCCCAAAAAAAAAAAAAAAAAAAAAAGATATATATATATCAGTGTTTGTAACTGACGACTGAATTTCGAGTGCAAAAGTTTTAGTTGATTAAGACAAATGTTTACGTGTGTCTTGTATTTTTTTTTTTTTTTTCATTTCGTGATAACATACGACAAAGGCAATGGATAAAAAGGAGAAGAAATGATCAGAAAAAAAAGGAGAGAGATCAGAAAAATAAGACATCCGGAAAATGCTCAGGAAAAGGAGATTGAGAGAGAGAGAGAAACACATGTGTGTATGTGTGTATGTTCGTATGTATGTGTGTGTGTATATTTGTTTGTTGGTAAGCAGAGACTATACCGTACACACAAACCTGAACATACATATCTATGCAGGTATGTATGTATGCATGCATATGTCTGCCTGTATGTACGTATGATTTACATGTATTTATGCATGTATTTTATGTACGTATACACAACCCACAGCCCCGTATTCCTAAGCCCAGCGCCCGGACGCGGCAAGCAGCGCCCTCTCCGTCGCCGTGTGATTGAAGGGAATTAGCGGGTTCGCGGCGCCGAAAATGGCCGACGGTCACGGCAGGCTCCGCTCTCTCTCTCTCTCTCTCTCTCTCTCTCTCTCTCTCTCTCTCTCTCTCTCTCTCTCTCTCTCTCTCTCTCTCTCTCTTTCTCTTTCTCTTTCTCTCTCTCTCTCTCTCTCTCTTTCTCTTTCTCTTTCTCTCTCTCTCTCTCTCTCTCTCTCTCTCTCTCTCTCTCTCTCTCTCTCTCTCTCTCTCTCTCTCTCTCTTTCTCTCTCTCTTTCTCTCTCTCTCTCTCTCTCTCTCTCTCTCTCTCTCTCTCTCTCTCTCTCTCTCTCTCTCTCTCTCTCTCTCTTTCTCTCTCTCTCTCTTTCTCTCTCTCTCTCTCTCTCTCTCTTTCTCTCTCTCTCTCTCTCTCTCTCTCTCTCTCTCTCTCTCTCTCTCTCTTTCTCTCTCTCTCTCTCTCTCTCTCTCTTTCTCTCTCTCTCTCTCTCTCTCTCTCTCTCTTTCTCTCTCTCTCTCTCTCTCTCTCTCTCTCTCTCTCTCTCTCTCTCTCTCTCTCTCTCTCTCTCTCTCTCTCTCTCTTTGCCTCGAAAATATGTGTTATATCTGAAATTTTATTGCGGGGTGTTTTTCCCATTTTTTCCATGTCTTTTGTTACTTTACCGTTACTTCCCCTATTTTCGAGGGAGAAGGATTATTGAATGGACTGAATTCAATGGAAGCCATTCAAAGATTATGTTTGTATTTATTTCTTTCACTTCATTTTTCTTTTTTTTCTTTTTTGGGGGGGTGCGGTGTATATACGATTGTGTATATAAAGTAGGTAGATATTATTATCATTACTATTATTACTATTGTTATTTTTGTTATTATTTTTATGATTATAATTATTATTTCATTTTTATAATTATTGTTATTATTAGTATTGTCAATGTTAATACAAGCATCTCTATTTTTTTATCAATGAAAAAAGGAAAAGAGAATACATATCCATGTTTCGGTTGTATTGGCACTCTAAGGCACTTGTTTTAAGTAGAGGGTTGGGAGTGCCTTTTATATAGGGTTGAAAATAGGGTATAGTACTGTCGGGTAATTGGAAAGAAGGAAATAAAGAAGTGAAGAAATGAGAGAAGAAGGGGGACGGAAGGGCAGGGAAAGGGAAGGAGAGAGGAAAGAAGAGGAGTTTATTAGAGAAGGAGAGAGAGAGAGAGAGAGAGAGAGAGAGAGAGAGAGAGAGAGAGAGAGAGAGAGAGAGAGAGAGAGAGAGAGAGAGAGAGAGAGAGAGTGAGAGTGAGAGTGAGAGAGAGTGAGAGAGAGATAGAGAGAAAGAAAGAAAGAAAGAAAGATTATGATTTCGTTTTTTTCAATTATAATTAAACATAAGTGATAAAACAAATTTTGATTTAATATAGGAGAACAGAGAGAGAGAGAGAGAGAGAGAGAGAGAGAGAGAGAGAGAGAGAGAGAGAGAGAGAGAGAGAGAGAGAGAGAGAGAGAGAGAGAGAGCGGTCCGGTTCCATGTGGTCTATAGATATATATAGCCAACATTTCCTCACTTGCGAATGGAAGGTCAGAGCAGAGACACCACCACGCGCCGTCTCTATATGTGCCTCTCTTTTCCTCTGTATCGTTCTCTCTCTCTCTCTCTCTCTCTCTCTCTCTCTCTCTCTCTCTCTCTCTCTCTCTCTCTCTCTCTCTCTCTCTCTCTCTCTCTCTCTCTCTCTCTCTCTCTTTATCTCTGTATACATACATACATATATATATATATATATATATATATATATATATATATAGATTCTCTCTCCCTCTGTCCCTCTCTCCCTTCTTCACTTCTCTTCCTCTTCTCTCGCTGTCCCTCCCTCTTTCTTGGCACTATAATAAGAAGGTTGACTCTCAGTGCCATCACAGGCCACGTCGACGCCATTACTGGTGACACGTGGCGGCACCTGCGAGCGACACCTGTGCACACCTGGCGAGGCACAGCTGTGTGAGGGCGTCCGCGAGCTACGCTGCGTCGAGGTTTTCCCTGGCGCTGGCGTCGAAGGCCTGGGCTTGTAGTGGTGGTGCATGAGAGGGGGGAGGGGGGGGGGCAGGTAGAGAGAGGCAGGCAGGAAACATATATTCAGAGACACACACGCGCACACACACACACAAACACACACTCGCACACACACACACACACACACACACACACACACACACACACACACACACACACACACACACACACACACACACAAAGAGAGAGAGAGAGAGAGAGAGAGAGAGAGAGAGAGAGAGAGAGAGAGAGAGAGAGAGAGAGAGGGAGAGGGAGAGAGAGAGAGAGAGAGAGAGAGAGAGAGAGAGAGAGGGAGAGAGGGAGAGAGGGAGAGAGGGAGAGAGGGAGAGAGAGAGAGAGAGAGAGAGAGAGAGAGAGAGAGAGAGAGAGAGAGAGAGAGAGAGAGAGAGAGAGAAAGCGAGCCCGAATGCAGCTTGCACTGTGAAGTAGATACAGATGCTCTTATCTCTCTGGAGAAGCTGATAACGCGGGCCAGAAACATGCGCCGAGCGGAAATACCTACGATATTCTCGATATTGAAAGTTCAAATAATAGAAAGCGTAAATAGAAATTAATAGTCTTAAAAAAGATATATGCCCTACAACTAAAGTAGCAGATAAAATGAAAAGAAAAAGCGTGTAGAAATAACTGCCTTAGGAAAGATGGGCCTGGAGTAGCGTTTAGCGGGAGTCTCTTTCGAATAACAATTTGATAACATATGAAAATCTTCTCTTGTTAGTTTATTTTGTGTGTGTGTGCGTATGTGTGTTCGAGCATGCGTGCGTGCGTGCGTGCGTGCTGGCGTGCGTGCGTTCGTGCTTGCGTTCGAAAAGCGAGATCCGTTAACGGTTGTCGTCAGTGCCAACGTGTCCCATACCTGTTTACCAAGACAAAAGCCTGACGTTTTGATATCTGTGCTTGCTTATAATACCTGCTCATATTTATAAAAATGTAAATCTTTCATTGCTCATGGAAATTTTATGAGAGAGAGAGAGAGAGAGAGTGAGTGAGTGAGTGAGTGAGTGAGTGAGTGAGTGAGTGAGTGAGTGAGTGAGTGAGTGAGTGAGTGAGTGAGTGAGTGAGTGAGAGAGTGAAAGAGAAAGAGAGAGAGAAGGTGAGAGCAACGAGGGAGAGGGAGAGAGATAACTAAGGCTCAGAATCAGAAAGCAAGGAAGTAGAAATATACATTTCTTAAGATAAATAAAATGAATAAAAAATAGAGGAGAAATATGGAGACCGGGGAAGATGAAAAGCGCACAAGCATTCGAAAGTGTTTGTAAATAGCCAGCTCATTTAGGGGAAGATGGCGGGGTGGGTTGGGGTGGAGGTGCTAGGTGCTGGTTAGAGGGGGGGGGGGGGGCAGGTAGGGATTGAGGTAACTTGGTGGGGGTACCGTAGGGGTAGTTGGAGCGGGGAGCCGGTAGGGGTAATAGGGAAGTGGTAGAGTTAGTGGGGAGACTGTAGAGACGGGGAGAATTTGTAGGGAGTTGGAGGGGCAGATGATAGAAATAGGGATGAAAAAATAGGGGTAGGGGGAGCTGGCAGTAGTAGGGGGAGATGATAGTGGTAGGGGAAGGTGACAGAACGAGTGGTAGGGGCCGAGAAGGTAGGGGCAGGGGCGGAGATGCTAGGGAGGGAGAACAAGCTCGTAGGCATCAGCTGTAGTTTGACATTTCGGGGCAAGAAGGTGCGATGTTTGCCCAGTGACTCTCCTCTCCATAAGGAAGAACTTGTCGTGTGTTGAGAGAAAATAAGGTTATATATATTTACGGGGAGAAGCGCGGGCGGCGAGGTCAGGTATATATATATGTATGAAGGAAGGTTTGGGCGTAGGTGAGCGTGGGTGCAAAGACTGATGAGGGCGTGGGCGTGAGAGTGCGATGGCGATGCGTGACAGTCTCTCTTGATAATGATGATGATGATAACTTACGTAACGCTGATAACAGATTTGTTGAACTTCGTTATAAGGATGTTACCGATATTAATAACAATGCATGTGATATTATTGATAATATTTTTGATGACAGTTATAATAAAATAATGAAGGCAAATTCCTTATGTTAAAATATAGGTCACCCTAATTATATTCCTCTGAATAGGGGACACTGGAGAGAGAGAGGGAGAGAGGAAAAGAGGGAAAGGGAAAAGGAAAGAGAAAAGGTGAGGGAAAGGGGAAGAGAACGGGAGGGAGAAAGGAAAGAGACCGGGAGAGAGAACGAAATCGAAGAAGGAAATAAAAAATAAAAAAAGGGGAAGGAAAATAGAAAAAATGAAAGACAGAAGCTGCCGCCAAACGAGCATGCGACAAACATCAATTTATTTACGAAGAGTTTATTAGAAATGGTTTAAAACTTGCCAAAGGTTTGAAAAACAAGAGGAAAACGTAAGCATTGCCAATGTAAACATAAAGTGCATAATTAGATTGTAGCATTGAAAACTTTTAACAGATCAGAGTCAAGGATTCTGTAAAATATATATATATATGCTCTTCGTTTTTCATTTGAATGGATGAGTCAATGCGAAGAATGGTAATTTATTATTCGATTATTTTATTATTATTGTTATTATTATTATTATTATATTATCATTATCATTATCATAATCATCGTTAATATTATTATTACGACGAAGTCAGTCAGTATCAAAATCCTTCCTTATTGATATTCATAATTACATCCCAGCTGATACGCCGTAGGTTGTATAAATTTCCAATCACAGTTCGCCACTAAGAAGCCTCACCACGTTGGCAAATCTCACTAGACATCACCTCATTAGCACCAGATGTCACCCCGTCAGCAAACCTCACTACACATCACCACACATCACCACATCGCGCTCATCAGGCCGGAAGTGATGACGCGAGCCCCCTTCCTCGCTGGCTGTCTGGAACACACGCTGGTTCGGCACCGTCGTTAAAAATAGGCGTTTGCGTTGCTGCGAAACACGACACCGGGCCGCCTCCTCCTGCCGTCCCCTCCGCCGCCGCCGCTACCCCCGCTACCGCCGCTCGCCTTCTGTGCCCCCCCCCCCCCCCCCCCCCCCCCCCTGCACTTCTCCCCTTTCCCCCTTCCTCTTTCCGTCTTTCCTTGTCTTCTCTGTGCTCTCTTTTCTTTTCTTTTCTTTTTTTCTTTTCCGTATTCTGTCTTTTCTATCTTCCGTTTCCTGTCGTCTCTCTTTTCTCTTCTCTCTCTCCCGCTTTCCCTCCTTCCCCTTCCCCTAAATTGTACCCTGTGACCCCTCCCCCACCTCGTTTTACCCCCCAGATTCCCCCCCCCCCCCGTTTTTGCCGTCACTCATTCACCCTCCTCTCCTTCCGCGCGCTGTCTCTCCGCTGGTTCTCGTTTGGTTCAGAACCGGTTTGGATTATCGTATTTTCTTCTTCTTAGCTGTCAAGTCTCTTCTCTTGCTCTTTGCCATCTCTCTCTCTCTCTCTCTCTTTCTCTCTCTCTCTCTCTCTCTCTCTCTCTCTCTCTCTCTCTCTCTCTCTCTCTCTCTTTCTTTCTTTCTTTCTTTCTTTCTCTCTCTCTCTCTCTCTCTCATTCTGTTTCCCTCTCCAGCTTTCTCTCCCGTCAAGCCCCATGTGGCGTGACGAGCGGGCGGGGGAGCAGTCCGGAGGGGCGTCACGGTATGGAGAGAGAGAAAGATAGAGAAGGAAAGAGAATGAGGGAGAAAGAGAGAGAGAGAGAGAGAGAGAGAGAGAGAGAGAGAGAGAGAGAGAGAGAGAGAGAGAAGAAGAAGAAGAAGAAGAAGAAGAAGAAGAAGAAGAAGAAGAAAATGGGGGAAAAGATCGTATTTATAAATACGGAAATGAGAATTAATGAAAAGAAAATGAACAACAGTGAAATAGTCGAGACATTTCTAATGAATTAATGAAAGAAAGAAAGAAAGAAAGAAAGAAATTGAGGAACGAAAGAAGAAGGGGAGGAAGGTGGCAAGAAGGGGGCCGCGGCACTCTCCCTAGGGTACACGCGGGGTGCCACGCCGATCGTATCTTGTTCTTATGGCACCGTAGATCACTCAGGGTTTATTGATGGTGCCTTTGTCTTGTTGTTGATGGTGATGATGGTGTTGATGGCGTGATGAATTGTGGTGCTGAGTGTAATGGCGATCTTCGTATGAATTAGGCTTAAAAAAAAAAAAATAATAATAATTGTATCCATGTAAAAGTATTACTGTGATTGATGTGCGAGAAACTTGGATAGACAGGACATGCATTCAAAAGACAAGAGAAGAAATAAATCGGAGAAAATAGTAGAACAGAAAGAATAAAACGAAAATACACAAAAAAAAAAAAAAAAACACGAAATACACGAAACAACAAGAAAACTATAAGTCGAACCATAAAAATGAGAACGGAATCGAAAAAATAAAACAATAAAAAGTAAAGGGAAAGAGAATATAAAACAGAAAAAGGAAAAAGACACGGAAGCTTTCCTTGCCGTCGGTTTCCAACCCTTTGCGTCCAACGCCTTATTTTAGGAATGTACATTATTTGTGCGAGGCGGTGTATACACAGCGAGTGTAAACAGCCCTTGATCTGCATATCTCTTTCGCGTGTGCAATTTGTCTTCTTCTTTCTCCTTTTTTCTCTTTCGTTGCTTCTCTTTCTTTCTCTTTTCGCTTTCCTCCTCTCTTTTTCTCTTTTCATTCTCCTTCCTTTTTTTTCTATCTCGTTCTTTCTCTCTCTCGCTCTTCCTCTCATCCGGTCTTCCTTTGTTTTTGTTGTTTGCCGTCGTTTTCTATATTCGTGGTCTCTGCGGTTGGGGAGGGGACATTTTTAAAGTCTTTATCGCGTTTTCTGGTAGCTGTTTTTCTTGTGTTCTCTTGTTTTCCCATAATCATTCTTTTATTAACCCTTTTCCGTATCAACTTCCCTACTTCCTTCATTTTTCTGTTCCTTCATCCCCTCGGCCCCCCTTTCCCCTAGACCACATCCTTACCCCTTCCCATTCTCTCCCACTCCCCCGTCTCTTCCCATTTTCCTTACCCTTCACGCAACCCTTACACCCTCCTTATTCCCTCTCTTCGCTTCCCTCCCTCCCTCCCTTCCTCTGGCCCTCCCTCCCTCCCTCCCTCCCTCCCTCCCTCCCTCCCGTGACCCCAGCGTCCTTCACGTATCATCTGTCACCTCCTTATCTCATGTGACCTGTGTGACCTTTCCTGACCTCTCTCTTGACCCCATTGTGCGTATCCCTAAATTACCGAATTAGATCGGGTGCGGCTCTGTGTAGGGTCGTTTGTGGAAGGAACAGATGGTCAGATTTTGGAGATTTTTTATTTTTGTTAATTTTCGTTTTCTTTTGTTTCGTGCGTACGTAGGCTGTCTGCATTTATATTTATTTTTACAGTCATGCAGTGTTTCTGTCTGTCTTTATATATATGCCTCTCTGTTTTTCTATCTATCTGTCTGTCTTTCGTCCTCTTTATCTTTATCTCTGTCTATCTGTATGCCTGTCTGTCTCTTCGTCTGTCTGTCTATCTATATATACACTTCTCTCTTTGTCTATCTATTTGTCTTTCTCTCTTTGTCTATTTATCTATCTTTCTCTCTCTCTATCTATCTTTCTATCTCCATATATATATTAGTGTCTGTCTATCTATCCAACTTTCTGTCTGTTTATTTATCTATGTGTCTGTCTGTTCATCTATCTATCTGTCTGTCTTTCTGTTTATCTATTTGTCTGCCTGTCTATTTATACTCCTCCCCGGCAAGAATAGTCGAGAACGGCGGCCTTGGGACCTTTGCTTGGCCAAAGATTGTGCAAAGAAAACAGCGAAAGGAATGCTGTGTCTTCAGGGCCTTTAAGAAGGGCGTTTTAAAGGCATTTAAGCGCATTTAAGGGTATCTGAAGGTATTTAAGGGTCTTTGGGAACGGTTGAAATAAAGTCGAAGATATGAAAAAAAGGGAAAAAAGAGGAAGAGGGAAGAAGAAAGAGAGAGGGAAAAAAGAGAGGAAATGGGAAGAAGGAAGTAAGGGAAAGGAAGAAGGATGGAGGAAGTGGGAGGATGGAGTCCGTCTTCAAAAATAGGATGGTGTATGAGCACGTGTGACACTAATGGATGGCGAAGGAAGGAAGGAAGGAAAGGAGGAGGAGAAGGAAGAGGAAGAGGAAAAGGAGGAGGGAGAGGAGAAGAGTAAGAGGAGAAGAGTGAGAGGAGGAGGAGGAGGAGATGGAGGTAGTGGTGGTGGTGGCGGAAAAGGAGAAGGAGAAGAAACAAACTTATATGAAACTGGAACAGCGAGAAGGGCGAATAACTGAAACCGAAAGGAAAAGAGAAATGGGAGGAAAAGATGATAAGAAGGGGATATACAAATAACCAGAAAGAGGTTTAAGAAGAAAATCTTCCCTCTTTTCCCCTCTTTCACAACCCCTTCTCCCCCCCCCCCCCCCATTTCCTACCGGAAAAAAAAAAAACACGTAGAAAAGACTCCTAAGTAAAAACAGAAAAAAAGAATGATTACGAGAATAGACGGACGCGGGTGATAAAGGAGGGAGTAGGGAAGAAGGTAAAAACAAGGAAAGGAAGCGTAAAAGTGAAAAATAGAGGAGAGAAGGAAAAAGAGAATAAGTAGAAGGATAAGAGGAAGAGGAAGAAGAGGAGGAAGATGAAGAAGTGGAGGAAGAAGAGGAGGAAGAGGAAGAAGAGGAGGAAGAGGAAGAGGAAGAGGAAGAAGAAGAAGAAGAAGAAGAAGAAGAAGAAGAAGAAGAAGAAGAAGAAGAAGAAGAAGAAGAAGAAGAAGAAGAAGGGGGAAGGAGGAACTGCGGAAATGAGAGGACTTTGAATGCGGGGGGGGGGGGGGGGCGGGGAGGTCGAATGAAAGACAAGAGGAGGAGGAGGAGGAGGAGTGGGGGTGAAGGGAAGAGGAAAGTGGGAGAGAGAGATGAGGGGGGGGGGGGGGAGACAGTAGCCAGAGATAGAGTTTGAGCTCAAATTACACAGACCAAAATATAACGGGTGTGACTTGTATGGAGGGGGGGGGGGTGAGGGCATGATTGAGGGGAAGGGGGGGGGCACTCGAGATGGGGAGGAGTGAGGTTAGGAAGCAGGAGGGGGGAGGCTTAGGGGAGGAGAAATGTCACTCTAACAGCGAGCGAGAGAGAGAGAGAGAGAGAGAGAGAGAGAGAGAGAGAGAGAGAGAGAGAGAGAGAGAGAGAGAGAGAGAGAGAGAGAGAGAGAGAGAGAGAGAGAGAGGAAGAGGAGAGAGAGGAAGAGCGAAAGAGAAAGATATAAAAGCTAGGGCAGTATTCCGGGCCAAGATGTCCTCGTCAGCCTTCACCTGTTGCCGTCCCCTTAAAATCTCTCTTTACGGGAGAGGGGGGTCCATTGGACACATGAAGGTCTCTCGGCTCCCGCCTCTGTCCCTCTCTCCCCTCACTCCCCTCTCCCCTCTCCCCTCTCTCCTCATCCCCCTCTCCCCTCTCCCCTCACTCCCGTTTTCGCCCTGCGTTCCTCGCAAAGGTTTGTTTGCGTTCTTCGGAGAATTTTTCGCAAGTTTCTTCTCCTCCTCTTTTTCTTTTCATCTTCTCTCTTTCTCTCTCTCTCTCTCTCTCTCTCTCTCTCTCTCTCTCTCTCTCTCTCTCTCTCTCTCTCTCTCTCTCTCTCTCGCTCTCTCTCTCTCTCTCTCGCTCGCTCGCTCGCTGTATTTTCTCTAATCTTCCTGGCCCTGAGACTCTGCCCCGCTGTACACTGGCCCAAGCTCGATTAAGCAGAGATGGGTCGCTTGAGGGAGTCTGGAATGCACAGTTCTGCGGTCTCTCTTTCCTCTTTCTCTTAACCCCTTCCCTCCATCCTTCTCCTCCTCTTGCCCCTAGCGCTTCCCTTCCCCTCTTCCCTACATCTCCTTACACTCCCCTTTCTTTCCCTTCTTTCCCTCTCCTCTCCCTTATCTTTCCTTCCTTCTCCTCACCTCCCCCTTCCCCTTTCCCTCCTTCCCTTTCCCCTTAGCCCCCATTCTTCTTCTTATCCCTCCTCCTTCCCTTTCCCCTCGTCCTCCCTTCTCATTCCCCTCCTTCCCTTTCCCCTACCCCTCCTCCCCCTTTCCCTTCCCCTCGTCCTCCCTTCCCCTTCCCCTTTCCCTCCTCCCCCTTCCCCTTCCCCTCCTTCCCTTTCCCCTCCCCCCTCCACCACCCCGACCCCCCAGCGTCGTGAACTATGTAGTGGCACTCGAGGCTGGCATACTTGGCACCGACGTCCGTTCGCTGGATTAAACGTCGGTCGTCTCAGGGGCTGACCAGGTCGTCGTCATGGTCGTCGTCTTTCGCTAACGCTCGCTCTCTCTATCTGTCCGTCAAGTTATCTGTCTCTCTGTCTGTATCTATCTGTCTTTCTGTCTGTCAGAGGAAAGTAAGGAAGGTTAAGGGAACGTACGTTTCGGGTGGTTAAAACGGTCGTACTGTCTCTATCTGTCTGTCTGTCTGTCTATCTCTTTATCTATCTATCTGCCGAAGAAAAGGTAAAGAAGATAAGTACCTCCTCGTGCATTTCTCAACTCCAAATGATCCCGTGGCATGCAACAACATTTAGAGCAATGCAATGGGTTGGTGGCACTGCCGTCAAATAGCACCGAATGGCACCGTCGACCCCGGAGTGCCACCTCGAGGGCATCCACGGGGGTTGGCACGGCTGTCGACCACGTGACCAGAGAGCTGAGGGCGGCGAGGGGAGATCAGGGCCCGTAATGATGAAGGTGATGATGGTGATTGTGATGGTGATGATTGGTTTAATGATAATGATGGTGATAGTGGTGGTAATGGTGATAAGCTTGAAGGTTGAAGATTAGGGTTCTGGGTAGGGATGATGGGGATGAAAAGAGAGAGAGAGAGAGAGAGAGAGAGAGAGAGAGAGAGAGAGAGAGAGAGAGAGAGAGAGAGAGAGAGAGAGAGAGAGAGAGAGAGAGAGAGAGAGAGAGAGATGGAGAAGTAGAGGGAAATAAAATAAAAAAATAAATAAAATTGAGAAAGGAAGAGGGAGAGAGAAAGAGGGGGTGGGGGTTGACGTACACCTCCGCTTCGTTAAGTTATTTATACATTTAAACTACCGCAAGGCTCAGCTGTTTGAGGGAGGAGGAGGAGGAGGAGGAGGAGGAGGAGGAGGAGGAGGAGGAGGAGGAGGAGGAGGAGGAGGAGGAGGAGGAGGAGGAGGAGGACGAGGACGACGACGACGACGACGACGACGACGACGACGACGACGACGACGACGAGGAGGAGGACGACGAGGAGGACGACGAGGAGGAGGACGAGGAGGAGAAGAAGAAGAAGAAGAAGAAGAAGAAGAAGAAGAAGAAGAAGAAGAAGAAGAAGAAGAAGAAGAAGAAGAAGAAAATGAAGAAGAAAAATGATAGAGAGGGAAAAAAAAGGGAAAGGGAGAAAAGGAAGAGGAAGAAGGAAGACTAAAAGAAATAGTAGGGGAGGAGGAAGAAATTGAAAGAAGAAGAAGAGAGCGCACCAAACCGAGGAGGGAAGGGAACGTGAATGACGGCCGTTTATAATAAACCACAGCTTCCGACCAGCGTATAAACCCAACACAAGTTTATTATGCCTTAGCTCTCGTTGAGGTACATTAAGTATCTTCTCGTCCACACCGTGCCGCCTTTTGCCTCATTATTAACCCTTTTTACGTCTTTTCTCCTTCAGGGTTTACACTTGTTCAGTATTTTCATTTGCGGACTTTTTCACTGTCAGTATTTGTTCTGTTTAGATATGATATCATTTCTTTTCACTCAACATCTACGAATTATCGTGTTTTTTTCATCCCCGTCTTTTTCACCTTTCTTTCTAATTATCTAATCTTTTTGTCTTCTTTTTTTTTCTCCCTCATTATTTACATTCTTTTGCCGTCGCTTTGCTGAAAATGGCCGCGTTGTTGTGTGTCGGTGACTCATCCTGGCACCACTCGCGATTCAACTTTGGTGCCTCGTTTACTCATCTCGTTCACTCACGTTGCTCAGTAGGATAGCTGACCTTCCTCACTCCCTAATCCTTTTGCTCTCTTGTCTACCCTCCTCTCTTATCAGCTTCCCTTTTCCGCTTTCCCTCTCTCTCGTTTTCCCTCCCCTCTCTTAATGTTTCTTGTCCCCTGGTCGCCTCTCCTGCTTCCATTCTACCCTTCTTAGCCATTCTACCCATCGTTTGCGACCCTTTCCCTGCCTCCCTATCTCCCCTCGTCCCTATTCTGTTTCTTGTCCTTCCTACCCTCTTCTCTCCTCTCCTGACCCCGCCCTTTCCTATCCCACCCCTTCATAATTCTCTCCTCTATACCTTCCTCCCTTCCTCCCTCCCTGCCTCCCTCCCTTCCTCGCACCCAACCTCTCCCTTCCCCTCCTCTCCTTTTCCCACCCTTCCGAAATCTCTTCTCGCCTCCCCTCCTGTCCTCCACCCTACCCTGACCTTCTTACCTCTCTCCTCCCTCTCCTCTTACCCCAGTCCTCCCCTACGCCCTCCCCATCGCCCTCCCCTACGCCCACCCTTACCCAAGAGGCAGCTAGAGTTACCCTGGCCACAGTGCCACGCGCGGCGGGATAAAGACGGGGGGTCGGGAGGAAGGGGAGGAGGAGGAGGAGGAGGAGGAGGAGGAGGAGGAGGAGGAGGAGGAGGAGGAGGAGGAGGAGGAGGAGGAGGAGAAGAAGAAGAAGAAGAAGAAGAAGAAGAAGAAGAAGAAGGGAGGAAAGCAATGAAGGGTCATGGAGAATTAGAGACAGGGAAAGGAAGGTAGCATCTCCTCTCCTCCCCCCCTCCCCAATCCCCTCCCTCCTCCTCCCCACCACGCATTCACTTTCGAAGACGACGATGTGTTCCCGCAGTGCCCCCCTCCCCACATCTCTCTTACCCCCCCTCCCCACATCCCCCTTGCCCCTCCTACCCCACCCCGCCGCGGGAAAAAAGTGGTAGAAAGGCATTTTCCTCCATTTCCTTGTTTATCCGGTATGTGTTTTTTTCTTTATTCAGATCTTGCTAAATTCTCGTCTTGTGTATTTGTTTTCGCGTCCTAATTGTATGTATATTTTTTGTTACTGAAGAGTTTTCTCTCTCTCTCTCTCTCTCTCTCTCTCTCTCTCTCTCTCTCTCTCTCTCTCTCTCTCTCTCTCTCTCTCTCTCTCTCTCTCTCTCTCTCTCTCTCTCTCTCTCTCTCTCTCTCTCTCTCTCTCTCTCTCTCTCTCTCTCCCCCTCCCTCTCTCCCTCCCTCCCTCCTCGCATCTGTCTACAGAAATAGATTACGCTTCTTTATCACGTTTTAAGGCCGTCATTTTTCTTCGTTTTTTTTATGCCCCCTTTCCCCTATTTTTTTGCCCGTTGTGTTTGCGGGGGGGAGGGGGGGGGATGTTGTTGTTTGTCATCTGCGCAGCGACACGTGCAGCATCTTCAAGGCGGGGGAGGGGTGAGGGGAGGGCGGGCGGGGAGGCGGTGGGGTAGGATGGGTGGGAGGGAAGGGTAGGATGGGGGGGAAAGGACGATGAGGGAGGGTGGGGTGGGGGGGAGGGAGCCGGCGTAGGAGGGCAACGGGGTAGGATTGGGGGGAGGGGGGAGGAGGAGGAGGAGGCGCAGGAGGGGGTCTAATCTCCAGGAGACATTCTTACGACAGCTAGTTAAGGAATTGAGGGAGGGGAGGATAGGGGGGTAGGGGGGGGGGCGTTGGAGAGAGCGTGAGAGAGAGAGAGAGAAAAGAAGAGAGAGAGAGAGAAAGAAAGACAAGAGAGAGAGAGCGAGAGAGAGAGAGAGAGAGAGAGAGAGAGAGAGAGAGAGAGAGAGAGAGAGAGAGAGAGAGAGAGAGAGAGAGAGAGAGAGAGACAGACAGAGAGCAGCCTCCCGGAAAGGCCCACGCTGGAAGGTTAAGAAGTAGTGGCACCCAAAAAGAGTGCCAAAGAGCTTATGTATGAATGGCACCGCCAGTCGAAAAGGACAAGCAGAAAGAACTCGCTTGGCTTGGCACTCCGGGGTCACTAGGAAGGAGGTTGGCACTCGCGGGGGTCGTTACTAGGATGATACACGCACACACGCACGTACGCGCACAGTCACGGACACACATGCACTCATACGCACACACATACACAAACACGCGGAGACCCAAATGTAATCTCGAAGTTGGCACGATGGGGGGAAGGGGGGGTAGGTGGGTAGTGGGGGGTGGAGGTGGAGGTTGGTTGGTTAGCGGGGAGGGGGGGGGGGGGTTATCGTCGTCGTTGTCTCGTGCCAACTGCCGGGTGCCATTAGGATGCCACGGGGCTGGTGGAATGTGGCACTTGCTTGTTTGTGCCCCGGGTGTGGGCGACAACAGGACCTCGGTGCCAAGGGAGGCCGCTGGCACCGGTGCCAACGCGCTCTCATGAACTCGGGGCTATAGACGAGGGGAGTGGGGGGGGGTGGGTACTTGCACTTTTGCAATGGCCGAATCGCGTCTGTGCAACTGTGCTTCGAATAGACAGATCTTTAGAAAGAAAGACAAATTAAATTAGACAGGAAGACAGACGAATAGACATGCAAGTAGACAGGCAGACTGATACGCTCATAGCAATAATAATCTCATATACGAAAATTCCAATAAGGCAAGCAAGCAAGTTAACGAGTAAGCAAGTTCTGATCCCTAAGCACGCTACACATAAGACACAAAATCCTCTGCTGATAACGATCTCGAGTGAAATCGCGAGGATATTGTCAACGTAAACATATAGTTTTTTTTCAGTGAACAATAGTTTTTTTTTTTTCAGCGAACAAAATTGCATTTAGCAACATCACCAGACCGACCTCCACATCGATCACTGATATATCAGTCACCAATCACAGTCACGAATCAATTGATCTCTAATCACGTCCTCCTCCAACGAAAGGAGGAGGAAAAGAAAAAAAATAATAAAATAATAAAATCAAATAGCATAGTTAACGCTACTGGCACTTGTCTACGATCACAGAGAGGGAGAGAGACTAGCACAAAAAGTGGCACTCGCTGCGTGGCACTAAGGATAGTATTTACGACTTGGGTTTGAGGTCGTAAAAAAAAGAGAAAAAAAAAACGAAAAAAAAAACATCACAATACTTGTAGTCCACTAAGAAAAAAAAGAATGTTGAAAAAAATATATAAAAAACATAAATAAAAGTAAATGACTACAACAAGCAATCACTTGACGATTGAAAGGGGGAAGGGGGAGAGATGATCGGTGGGGGGGGGGGTTGCGTTGGGTTGCAAGGGGGATGAGGGGGGTAGAGGAGGGGGAGATGGAGGATAGAAGGGGGGGGGAGTTGTTAAAGGGGGACTTCGGGGAGAGGAGAAGGGGGGGTGGGGGTTAGAGATGGTCGTTAAGGCGGGGGGGGGGGGGACAAGAGAAGAGGAAGGGGGTATTTTTAGGGGGTGAGAAGCGGGGAGGGGGGGGGGTAGGGGTAGGGACCGAGGGTATTATTCGCTTGGTTTTATTTTGTATAGAAGTTGTGTTTTACTGTGTGTTCATGGCGGGGCGTTGCCAGGTGCGCTTTTGTGGCGAAGTTGGATGACATACGCAGGTGTTCGTGAGTGATATGTGTGACTGTGTGTGTGTAAGGGTTGTGTGTCGGTGAGTGTGTGAGTGTGTGTTTTGAAGAGGATAGAGGGTTGGGATTGTGTGTCAGTGTGTGTGTGTGTGTGTGTGTGTGTGTGTGTGTGTGTGTGTGTGTGTGTGTGTGTGTGTGTGAGTCTGTCTGTCTGTCTGTCTGTCTGTGTGTCTGTTTATTTGTCTGTCTCTTTGTCTGTGTTAGTATCACCGTATCTGAATCGGAGTCTACGTATGTGAGTGAGTGAGTGTGAGTGAGCGAGTGAGTGAGTGAGTGAGTGTGAGTGAGCGAGTGAGTGAGTGTGTGTGTGAGTGAGTGAGTGAGTGAGTGAGTGAGTGAGTGAGTGAGTGAGTGAGTGAGTGAGTGAGTGAGTAAGTCCGGAGGGAGGCGGTCTCTGCTATAGTTGCCTGACTCATAGCAATCGCAGCTGGTTCCTTGGCTAAGAATGAATCACTTGGCTGGAGTTAAAGGGAGATCGGAGAGTGACGTACACCGACTGTCTCATTTTTACGTGGATTATCGCGCCGTTGCTTCTTCCCTTCAATCGTCGACCCTCTCAAATGTTTTTTTTTCGACCTCGCTCTGTCTGCACATCTATCTGTTTATCTGGTTATTTGTATATCTGTCTATCTCGGTGTCTCACCATCCTTCTTCCTCGACTCCCCCCTCCCCCCCCCCCCCCCTCTCTCTCTCTCTCTCTCTCTCTCTCTCTCTCTCTCTCTCTCTCTCTCTCTCTCTCTCTCTCTCTCTCTCTCTCTCTCTCTCCCTGTCTCATCGCCGTTCTATCCATCTATCTATCTCTATGTTTATTTCTCGTCTTCGATATCTCTTTCTTTATCCCTTTATCTCTCCATCCACATTACTCACCCCCCACCCCCCACCCCCACTGTTCTCCTCCGTCCTCGTGATATGCGTGTTTAGAGCGACCCAACATTAACCAAGAAATGAACATAATAAAAGTGATATGATGTTTTGATATCAATATATGAATTTCTCCGTTGACGTGAAGGAAACTGTTCGATTAACAATTTGTTCTTTTGTCTTACAGGAATTCCTCTCACAGGCTTCCGATATCCAGCTGTTCTCCCTAGCCAGTATGGGTAAGTGTTGCAGCTTTGAATTTTTTGCTGTTGTTGTTATTATTAGTATCGTTATGGCTGTTGGTATTGTGATGATGAGGATTATTATTGTTATTTTTATTGTTATTATTATTATTATTATTATTATTATTATTATTATTATTATTGTCATCATCATCATCATCATTATTATTATCATTATTATTATCATTACTCTTACATTTGTAATTATCATTTCATTATAGTTGTCGTTGTAATCATTATGTTTGTATTATTTTGTTCCTTTTTCTTTTGTGCTCTTTTACCGTCTTTTCTCTTTCTTCTTATTTTTCGCTCCCTCTCCCTTCTCCCAACTTTATCCCTCCCTCCCTCCCTCTATCCCTCCCTCCCTCCCTCCCTCCCTCCCTCCCTCCCACCCCTTCTCGACCCCTCCTCTCTCTCAATATCATTCGAATGCATTCTTCTCTCTCTTGCTCATTTCTATATTATCATTCGTATACTTTTCGCCTTGTTTACTGTTGCTATGGTTACGACTGACCTTGGCAGTATAAATTTGATATCGAACAAATAGATACTAATAAGAATCAGAGTCGATATATGATATAGATTAATTATTAAAAAAACGAATCAAAGTTTGATGTAGTCTTGTATTAAAGAGAGATAGTCAGGTGAATTTAGAAATGAGTTTTGAGTTAATAATTCATATAATTTTAAAACGTATCTGAGGAATTTTAATATAATGAGCCGGTTAAATGCTTAATTAAATTAATTGTTTGTTTTCATTTTCTCAGGTCTTGCTATAATTATTTGCTTCAAAAACAAATTTCATCATTTATTCAACTTTTCTGAAAATTTGCTTGCGTTTTGTTATTTTTCTATTTACATCATTTATTAATCTCTTGGTAAAAAAACGTAAGAAAAATAAATTTTCATCTTCATATTTTTCACAACTTTCTGTGAATTTCTTCAATTTTATCATGATTTTTTTTTTTTATATGTTTTTATTGCACATATTTTTTCTTGCAATCTATATGAAAAAAAATATTTACATTGTTACTTTTCCGTCCGTGTATAATTGGTCCTGTTGCTAGTGTCGTTCTCCCTCTTCTTATTATTATTTAACTTCCTTTTCTTCTTCTTCTTCTTCTTCTTCTTCTTTATTATTATTATTTTTTTAATCATCCCCCTTTAACCGTCACCAATATTTTCATTATTCTTTATTCATTTCTCTATTCATTTTCATTCATAATTCATCACCCCCCCCCCCTTAAAAAAAAGAAAAAAAAACTCGCGAGTCAGGTTAATGATGATGACTGGAAGACTTTGATGAGTCAGAGAAGCTGCGCTGCGCCAGGAATTCATTAGGTGGGATTTAAATGACGAAAGGACAAGCTCTCGCTGTCTCTCTGCTCCTTTTCTTTCCTTTATTCTTGTCTTTTCTTCCTCTTACCTTCGCATTGCATCCCCTAGATTTGCTCGTCTTCCATTCTCGCTTTTTTCTTTTCGTTTCTGTTTTTTTTTTTTTCGTTCTTTCTTTTCGTCTCCTTTCCTCTCTCTCTCTCTGTCATCTCTCTCTCTCTCTATCTATCTATCTATCTATCTATCTATCTATCTATCTCTCTCTCTCTCTCCCTCCCTCCCTTTCTCTCTCCCTCTCCCTCTCCCCCCCCCCCCCCCCTCTCTCTCTCTCTCTCTCTCTCTCTATATATATATATATATATATATATATATATATATATATCTCATCTCTCTTTCTCTTCATTTCTTCTTTCTCATTTTCTCTCTTTCTCGTTATTTCCTTCTTAACAGCAGTTGTCCTCGCACAAACAATAATAAAATCATAAAAATACTTTACACATACGTATACCGGCAACTTGATTAATTGTACTTTGTAAATGTGACCAAGGCATTTCCACACTCGGAGCTCATTAGAACTGATGTTCATTGAATCAGTAAATTTCAAAAAGTTTTAACGATCGTCTCTTTCTCTCTGTCTCTCTCTGTCTCTCTCTGTCTCTCTCTCTCTCTCTCTCTCTCTCTCTCTCTCTCTCTCTCTCTCTCTCTCTCTCTCTCTCTTTCTCTCTCACTCTCTCTCTCTCTCTCTCTCTCTCTCTCTCTCTCTCTCTCTCTCACTCTCTCTCTCTCTCTCTCTCTCTCTCTCTCTCTCTCTCTCTCTCTCTCTCTCTCTCTCTCTCTCTCTCTCTCTCTCTCTCTCTCTCTTTCTCTCTCTCTCTCTCTCTCTCTCTCTCTCTCTCTCTCTCTCTCTCTCTCTCTCTCTCTCTCTCTCTCTCTCTCTCTCTCTCTCTCTCTGAGCTCGAAGTTTGAATATGATTAACACACTAACGATATCATTAAATCTGATTAAAAGAAATAAGCAATCAGAGAACTATCACAATTCGCACATATTTTAGCAAAATTAGTTCAGCTTCATCACGCGAAATGATATGCAAATTCCTGATCAAGGTAATATCAAAACACGCATTTCACAGATGGAGGTGCCGGTGTTGGTAGCGTGGTGCCAGTGATGGTGTCAGACATTGCAAGATGGTGCTTGTTGGTAGGGTGTGAGATGGTGTAAGTTTCGTGTGTGTGTGTGTGTGTGTGTGTGTGTGTGTGTGTGTATGTGTGTGTGTGTGTGTGTGTATGTGTGTGTGAGCGCAACCGCGTTTGTATGTGCGAATGCGTGGGTGTACATGTGGCTATACGTGTGTGTACGTGTGTGTGTGTGTGTTAGTGGCAGATAATATATTTTAAATTGGCTGAAGGTATAATTCAGAGACAGGTGTGAAGGGAACAAGTGCACATATGCTTTATATATATCTAATATATCCACATGATTCATGCATATGAATCTAAAAATTTACCTATCTCCCTGTCTATATTTTAATTAATTCTGATATTGCAAATGATACATATTACCCCCCCCCCCCCCCGAAAAAAATGAAAACAGAAAGAAATATAGAAAAAAAAAAAACTCTTGGGCAAATACACATGAATATTTCCCTCAAACGTGCAACTTCGCCCCTCCCTTCTCATCGCCTCCCCCCCTCCTCACACCCCCTCACACACCCCTAGGTCGAGGGGGAAAATCTTTCCACACGCCACGAAGTCCGAGTAGGCGAGGACGAACCTTCGAGAACAAATGGCGAGGCGACTGGGGATTGAGAAATCACATGCTGGTTAGTCTTGCACGCAGGGCGGGGGCGGGGGTGGGGGGCGGATAGGGATTGGGGAAAGGAGAAAGTGGAAGAGGAGGAGGAGTCGGAGGAGGAGGAGGAGGAGGAGGAGGAGGAGGAGAAGAAGAAGAAGAAGAAGAAGAAGAAGAAGAAGAAGAAGAAGAAGAAGAAGAAGAAGAAGAAAATGAAGAAGAAAATTTATAGAGAGGAAAAGAAAAGGGGTAACGGAGAAAAGGAAGAAGAAGAAGAAGAAGAAGAAGAAGAAGAAGAAGAAGAAGAAGAAGAAGAAGAAGAAGAAGAAGAAGAAGAAGAAGAAGAAGAAGAAGAAGACTAAGGAGAAGGAAAGGAAGGAGGAAGGGGAAGGGAGAAAACAGGAGGAGAGAGAATAAGAGGAAGAGGGAGAGGGATGAGGGAGGGTGGAAGAGAAGAGGGAGAAGCAGAAGGAAAAGAGAGAGAAGGGGGAGAAAGAAAGAAACAGGGGGGGGGGGAGAAAGAAACAGGAGGGAGAGAAAGATAGAAACAGGGGAGAGAGAAAGAAAGCAAGAGAAAGGGAGTGACAGACAAGTGTCGTGAGATGAATGGTCGGCCGGCGCGCATAGGAAGGGCTTCGCGGCGCTCCTATTGGTCGACCGAGGAGTAAGCAAAGACTCTGATTGGCTGGCGGCTTTCCCTCGGAGATCGATGTCCTTCGCTCGTTGGCTGCAAGTTTTGATTGCTCTCTCTCTCTCTCTCTCTCTCTCTCTCTCTCTCTCTCTCTCTCTCTCTCTCTCTCTCTCTCTCTCTCTCTCTCTCTCTCTTTCTCTTTCTCTTTCTCTTTTTCTCTCTCTATCTGTGTGCGTGTGTCCTTCTCCCCCTCTCTCCCTCAATCGCTCCCTTCCTCTCCCTTCCTTCTCCTCCTTTCCTCCCCTCCTCCTTCTTTCCCTCTTCCCCTTCCTTCCTTTCCTCCCTTCCCCTCCTCTCCCCTCCCTTCCCCCCCCCCCCCCTCTGTCCACTCCGTCCCACCTGAAATCGTAAATCATCGTTGCCGCGACGGAGCTCGTTGATGCATTCGTGTATTAATCGGGCCATTTCGCCTGGATGGTGAAGGGGGGGGGGGGGGGTAGGTGGAGGGTATGTGGAGGTGTGAGGGCTTGGGGGGTTGGTGAGTAGGGGGAGGGTATGTGGAGGTGTGAGGGTGTGGAGGGGGGTGGGGATGGTACGGAGGGGGGTTGGGGAAGGTGGAGTGTGTGTGTACATTGTAAGGAGGGTTAAGGTTGTCCACTTCGGGGCTGTGAGGGGGTAGGGGGTAGGGGGGAGAGGGATACATGAAGGGGTTGGGGAGAAGAGTATGTTAAGATTTTCCGAGTTGGGGTTGTCGAGTCCTGGACTAAGAAGTTGGAGAAGGGTGGTCGTACACTTCGGGGTTGTAGGGGGTTGCTGCGGGAGAAGGGGGGAGGGGAAGGAGGTGAAGGAGAGGAGGGGGAAGGGAAGGGGGTGAGTATTCGAATGTGATTGGCAAGGTTGCGTGCGGTCGACTCGTGCCTGGCGTGCGTTCACGGGGTAATGGATGCTACTCTTTTATCCGCTAAATTGTGGGCAGACCTGAGTGGGGTTTGTCGTACTCAAGTGGCACTCGCTTTGGGGTGTCTCTCTTTTCTACCCCCGCCCCGACCAACTAACCCTCCCTCTTCTCCCCCCACCACCACCTTCCCCTCCCTCTTCTCCCGCCACCTCCCCTCCCTCTTTTCCCACACCACCTTTCTTCCCTCTTCCCCGCCACCTCCCCTCCCTCTTCCCCCGCCACCTCCCTTCCCTCTTCCCCGCCACCTCCCCCTCCCTCTCCCCCCCACCACCCCATAGCCCCCAATCGCGCACGCACCGGTTGCTCTATGGCAAACCCTCCCTCCCCCATTCTCTCGTTCCTCTTCCTCTCGTCCGTCTCGCTTTGTTTAGTTGGGTTTAGCTGTTTGTTCTTCGTTTGTCTGCCTGTCCCTTTCTCAGCTTTCATGCTACTGTCTCTCTTTCAGTAGTAATCCGTTTTTCTCTTCCATCTTCCATCTCTCCCCTTTAGCACTCTCCCTCTCTCTCGCTCTCTACCTCGCCTCCTTCATTCTCCTCCTCACTTACCTCTATCCTATTCCCTCTCCCGTTAAAACCCGCTATCCAGAAGATATTTATACCCTCCTCAGGTAGGCCGAGGCGGAGGCAGGCGGAGGTAGGCCTACGGAGTGACAGAGGCGCATATATTTTCTTGCTTGACGGGTGTCGGGGCGGCAGACGTCCCCTTGGCAGGTCGGACGATGGTGGGACTCGTTCGGACTCGTGGTGGTGGGGGGGGAGGGGGGGGGGAGGTAGGAAAGGGTTGGAGTGTGTGTGTGTGTGTGTGTGTGTGTGTGTGTGTGTGTGTGTGTGTGTGTGTGTGTGTGTGTGTGTGTGTGTGTGTGTGTGTGTGTGTTTATAAGTGAGTGTATGCGTAGTGTATAGTTTATAGTGTAAATGGATAGATAAATAAATAGAAAAACAGACATATGATTAAACAGGTGGATAGACAGATAGGTAGATGAATAAACAGAATGATATAGATAGACAGATAGATTGTTAGACCAAAGAGAGACACAGATAAGCGGAGGCAGAGATCGACACAGACCTAAGATGCACGCCCTTCGCCTTCTCTTATCAAACCTGTGCGTCGAGAATGCTTTCGGTCTCAGCGTCAGAGTAGCCCCGTCATCCCAGCCGAAATAGATCGGCTTTTTTTCCTTTGGTTTTGGATGTAGCGCCACGGGTGATGAATGTATTTGTGAACACGAGTCGCAACGTCATGTGTGGCGTGTGGTGGCTGATATGGGAGAGGGGGGGGAGGGGGGAGGGGGGGGGGGGGGAGACGAGGGCGTGCGTGTGATGATGAAAGGGAGAAGGGGAAGGAGAGTGGGTGAGATGGTGACCAGGATTGCTAACGAGGCTGACCCTGCTCCTTCTCAAACTTTTTCATCCCTTTCTCCTCTACCCTCCACCCTCTATCGAAATTCCTACCCTCCACGACCCTTTCACTCTCCCCCCCCCCCCCTTCCATTCCCTTCCCCCTAACTCCTCCCTCCTCCCCTCCCTCCTATTCTCCAACTCCCTCCCTCCTCCCTCTAATTCCTTTCCTCTCCCTCCACCCTATGACTCCTCCACCTTCCATTCCCCAACCCCCCCTCCCTCCTCCCATCCACCACAGGCGCTAACGATCGATATTTAGTGAACAAGTATTTCAACACGGGTAAAGTGCGGGTCAGACGTCGGTCACGCGATCATCTGGTCACTGAGCGGGCTGTTGCGCTTCCCGAGGAGAGGGGAGGAGGGGGGGAAGGGAGGGGATTAGGGAGTGGGAGGGAAGGAGGCGATGAAGGAGAGAGGGAGAGGGAGGAGAGGGAGGGAAAGGGAGGGATAGTATGGGTGAGGCATCGGGAAGGGACGAGAGGATGGAGGAAAGAGGGAGAGAGGGATGCAAACGACAGAAGTCAGAATCACACAGTCCATCGTGTTCACAGCTGTACAGGTGTAAAGCCAATATGTATTTTACATGACTGAAGGAAAAGGAAAGTGGGGTAAGAGAAGGAGGAGAAGAAGAAGAAAAGATGAGGATGGTGATGAAGGAAAAGGAAGAAGAACAAGAAGGAGAATTAGAAGAAGAAGCGGCAAAGAAAGAGAAATGAGAGTGGGAGAAAGGAGAAAGGATGGAGAGGTTAATGAGGCCGGGTGGCGCAGGTGGGGGGGGGGGGGGGTAACACGAGGCAGAGCAAGCGATTAGCAACGGTCCGGGCAAGCTGGTTCGACGGGGGGCAAGCTAGCGAGGGGGGGCGGCGGGGTGGTGGTAGTGGGGCGAGGGGGGAGGGGGGTCAAGCTGTCGCGACGTGACGTTCAATGGGAAAATATTTATCGCGAGAACGGAGATTTATGTCGATCATTGGTGCCAACGATGAGTTATTTCCCTCATTAATGGGGGTGGTTTGTTTGGGGTTGGGGTGAGAGGGGACGGGTGGGGGGGGAGTGTCCCCTGCTTGTACCTCCCCTTCTTCCTCCCCTCTCCTCCTCTCCCTCCCCTCTCCCCTTGTTCTACTTCTTTTCTTGCGCTCTTTACTTACAGCAGGTGCCACGTCGGGACGAATGGGTGGGGGGGGGGGGGGTGTAGAAGTGTCATATGTCATAAGAAAATGTAATTCTTCTCGATATAAAAGAATGAAAAATGTACAGTTATTATTCATGGTTTTGTGCTATGTCCTCATTCTCTTTCTCAATCTCCAAGGAAAATGTATTGGCCACCCTTAGAACTCCCTGAAGTTTAATCTAGAATGCTTCTGTGGTATTTTTTCGATTTCGAAACCCCACCCCATTCTTCCTTTCCCCTCTCCCCCCTCTCCCTCATAACCCTCTTTTTTGTTCTTACCTTCCCCTCTCCGCTCCTCTCTCCTCACCCCACCTCGCGCACCCCCTCTACCCCACCCCCTTCCCTCGACCCCCCTACCGTCGCTGCTCTTAAACACACAAACATGTAAATACACAAACATGCATTCTCTCTCTCTCTCTCTCTCTCTCTCTCTCTCTCTCTCTCTCTCTCTCTCTCTCTCTCTCTCTCTCTCTCTCTCTGTCTGTCTGTCTGTCTCCTGTCCTTGCTTCTTTGTCGCCTTCTGTGTGCTTGACATGTGACATCCTCCCCCTCCCCACATTCTCCTGGCATCTTCCTCCCCCTCCCGCCACCCCCCTCCCTCATTTCACTCTCGTATGGTCACGTGTACACTTCTATTAGCATTTCTCTCTCTTTTTGTTTTGTTTTATTCTATTCTGTTTTATTATACATTTACTCCCTTCTCATCTTTAGCTCTCGTAAATAAAGGAGGGGGAAAGGTAAGATGTAGAAGAGGATAGAGAGAAAGGGAGGAGGAGGAGAAGGATGACGACGAGGAGATGGAAGGAGGGAGAGAGAAAGGGGGGGAGGAAGGGAGGGAGGGGGAGAGGGGGAGAAAGGGAGGGGTATACTGATTAAGACACGAGAGAGAGAGAGAAAAAAAATCCGTTTTCTAAATAGGTACAAGATTGGTGATTAGATGCGCGTTCTCCTGATAGTGAAATGATAATGTCAGGGTCACCCATATGCCGCTCGGGGTGCCGTGGATCACCAGTTTGGGATTCACCATTAGCGATCACTATATCAGTTTAACCGTGAAGGATCACTATTTCATTTCCCCTTAAGTGGTAGTAGCTATGTTCGATTTCAGCTTGAAGGTTACTGTATAGTATTTCCACCATATATCACCATAAATAGGTCACCATAAAAGTACCATCATTTAGAATTTCACCATGAGTTGATCACCATAAGTAGTCACCATAAAGTATACGGGTCAAAAACATGTTTTCGTGACTGTATTCATTATTATTTCTCTTTGTATTTATTTGCGATTCAAGTCGCAAGCGTTTGAGAATCAAAGTGCAGCTTGGAACTTGCGATATTTTGCCATTTTCCACAGCAATGTTTAACCATGTTCTTTCTGTGTACACTTGAGTTAATGACCTATAGATCCAGAAATTACTGTATCCCTTGCCATGTAGACAAAGACGTGTAGAGAAGAGGGGGGGGGGGAGAGATAGTGGCTCCAGGTGTAGTGAGAGTGAGGAGATGGCTAGCGGGAGCAGGGGGAGGGGGGGATGGGGGGAAAGGAGGAGGGGGCGATGAGCAAATATCTCCCGCATCCAAGATAACGAGCACGCAGCTGAGTGTTCGGCCGTTCGTTGTTATATCAGGCAAGCAGGCACATTGGGGGACATTGACAAGCGAGGCAGTGAGCGACAGACCACGATTCAATTAGCCACTAGCAGACAGTCAAGCAAGCAGATGACCGGCAGGCAAGAGAGACAAGCAGGCAAGCACACCAGGCTAATGCATTTCATTCGGGAGCTCCTAAACTGACCTGACCCCTGACCTCTGACCCATGGAGGGCTAACTTCCGTTGGTCAGCGAAGTGTGTTTTACGGCCGTGGTTGGAGCAGAGGATGTGGAGAGGCCTTTTGTCTTTCACACTCGCGGGGGCCGCCACCATTGTCGCAGGCGCTTCCGGGTTGGCTGGGCGGTG
>NC_061827.1:17620352-17625352 GCF_019202785.1 Penaeus chinensis | reverse complement strand
CCTCCTCCTCCTCCTCCTCCTCCTTTCCCCCATCACTCGCTCTCTTTTTGCCCAAGAAGTTTTTAGCAGAGTTGGCGTGGCACTCAGAAGTTCGACAAGCCTAGTGATCAACGCTTATTCTTGTGCTTTAATCCCTTTGTACTCTTTTTTTTTAAATAGTGTGAAAGATATATCTAAAATTAGCATGAATTGTTTCCTTTTTGTCCCTTTTGTTTTTGAAATGCTTCTAGCGACGTGGCTCGATTGTTAGTAACGATGGAGGGCGGAAAATCTGATAAAAAATGAGAAATGCATAAAAGATGATGATAATGAATGGGGAATGAGGGAAGAGAAACAGGCCTAAAGAAAAGGTGGGGGGAGAGGGGGAATGGGTTTGGAAATGTGTCTGTATTCGAGAGGGTAGGGGAGAGGGAGGGGAGGAGGGAGAGAGGGAGTGGACAACAGATATTAATGAGGGGGAGAGAGAACGTGGGAAGAGGGAGGGGAGGGGAGGAAGGGGGGTCGTCCACATATAGAGCAAGGCCTTAATTGGCTTCTCCCCTCCCTCTTCCCCCTCCTCTGCCCTCCATCTCTCCCCCCATCTCCCTTCCCTCCCTCTCTCCCCTCCCTTCCCCACCATCCACCCATTCACTTCCTTCCTCCTTCCTCTCCCTCCCCTCTCCTCCGTTCCCCCTTCCCTCTTCTCCCTTCACCTTCCTCTCTCCCCTTCCTTCCCCACCCTCCACCCATCCACTTCCTCCCTTCTTCCTCTCCCTCCCCTCTCCTCCACTCCCTCTTCCCCCTTCCCCTCCCTTTTCCCCCTTCCCCTCCCTCTTCCCTCTTCCCCCTTCCCCTCCCTCTTCCCTCTTTCCCCTTCCCCTCCCTCTTCCCCTTTCCCCTCCCTCTCTCCCCTCCCTTCCCCTCGCTCCTCCCTCCATCCATTTCCTCCCTTTCTTCCCCTCTCTCGGTAATCACAGCTTGTTTGCCTGCTTGACCAATGCTAATCCGTCTCGATGTTGAAATATTAAGTGTGGCGGAGCGCAATTAGAGATTAATTGGCCCCCGCCTCCCCTTTATTCTCCCCCTCCCCCCTTTCCCTTTTTTTAGTCCTCGATGGGGTGCGTTTGGCCTGGCCTGCTTGGGTCTGAGGGCGAACCCATTTCAGGGATCTTTTACTTCCTGGTCTCTTGTCTTTGTTTTCTCCTTCTTCTTCTCCTACATCTTCTTCTGCTTCTTCTTCTTCTTCTTCTTCTTCTTCTCGTATTCCTTTCTCTGCTTTCTTTTTATTTTCGTTGCCTTTTTTTTTCTGACTCTTTTTCGGTTCTTCTTTTTCTCCTTCTCTCTCTTCATCTACTAATCTTTACTCTCACTTACTCGTTTTCCTTTTTGTCTCTTTACGCCCCTTTACATGTCCCTGTGTCATGACCCTCCTCCTCTTCTTTCTCCTCTTTCTTTCCTATTCTCTTTCTTTCTTTGTTCTTCTTTTTCTTTCTTCTTCTTCTTCTTCTTCTTCTTCTACCTCCTTATTTTTCTTCTTCATCTTCTTCTTGTTTTTCATCTTCTTCCTGATCCTCTTCCTCCTCCTCCTCTTCTCCTGCAGCAGCGTGTTTTCCCTTCCTCCTTCCTAAGCTAACAGGGGAAGTGAGTTCGGTCATGATCACATCCCTGCCTCTCACGACAGGTCTCTTTAGGACCTCATGACCCCTGTCAGTTTTGTTAGGAGGAGGAGGAGGAGGGGAGATGGAGGGGGAGGGGAAGGGAGAGGGAGAGGGGAGGGAGAGGGGAAGTGAAAGGGGAGGGAGAGGGAAGGGAAAGTGGGTGGGAAGGGAAGGGAAGGGAAGGGAAGGGAATGGAAAGAGAGAGAGAGAGAGAGAGAGAGAGAGAGAGAGAGAGAGAGAGAGAGAGAGAGAGAGAGAGAGAGAGAGAGAGAGAGAGAGACAGAGGGGGGGGGGGGGGGGGGACATGAAGGTGAACAGAAGAAAAGGAAAATAAAGAAAAGAAAAAACAAAAACAAGCAAACAAATAAGACGGAGAAGAACAAGGTAGAGAAGTAAGAATTGGAAGAAGAGAGATTGTAGAAAAAGTAGAAGGATGTGAAGATGATTAGAAAATGGGGGGGAAAATAAGGAGAGGCAGAAGGAAAGTTAGATAAAAAGATGGGAGAAAAAATCTAATTCCAAAGAAGGGAATAGGAGAGATCGAAGATAAAAAAAAAAAAAAATAAGGAGAAGAAGAACATAAAGATGGGAAGAAAGGAAAACAGTAACAACAAGAAAGATGTAGGTGGAGGGAAAGTTATAAGAGAAAATTATGTCAAGAAGCATAAGAGAAAAAGAGGAAGGAGTAGAGAAAAGAAAAAGAAATAAAGGTTAAGGGACGGGGCATAAAATAAAATATATGAATAAAGAAAGAGATAAGAAGACGCAAAAGATGAATAAAGGAAGATGAAGAAAATGTACAGAAAGTGAACATAGAAATAGGGAGAGATGGAGGGATAGATCAGAGAATAAAATTATGACTCAATTCGCCAAAAAGAAGGACAGAGCGCATAAAAACAGCAATAAAGACGATCATAAGAAAACGAACGACGAGCCCGCAGGAGGAGAAGCAAGGAGGCTCGCGGCCGCTGTGTCACGGGGCAGCGTCGCTGGGGCACGCGCCGCCTCCGCCGCCAAGCTCCTGCGCGGCCGCCCGGGCACGTCCCTCGCCCGCCGCCGCCGCCGCTGTCACCCTCGCCGGCCCCCGCTCGCCTGCTGCGTCTGCGGGGGGGGGGGGGGGGGGGGGGAGGCTGCTGGGGGGTTGCATGGTTGCTGTGGTCGGGGTGGTTGCAGGGGGGGGGAGGGGGGAGGTTGTGTCGAGATGGTAGATGTTGAAGGGAGAGGGAAGGTGGAGGGGGGGGGGGGGGGGGAGGTAGGGATGGATGTGGTCTGGTTCATTAGGGATTTCTGGTTAGATTGTTTCTGGTTGTCTGGTTGCCTCCCCCTTCTTACACACACACACACGCACACACACATACACACACACACACACACACACACACACACACATACACACACACACATACACACACACACACCCACACCACTCTGCCCCCTGACCTCCTCCTCGTCTCACCTTCCATTTCTTTACCCCTATTTTCCCCCCCCTTACCCCCCCCCCCCCCCCCTCCGCCTTCTACCATCCCTCCCATCGACCACATTACTTTTTCTCACGCTGCTTCCACTAAGTAGCTGTCGAGGCATTTCCTTCCAGTTATTTATTTTTTTGTTTTATTATTTTTTTTGTTTTGTTTTACTAATGGTACTGTTTAAACACTAGCAGTTATTAGGGTACATGTACATACACACACGCATATGCATGTGCACCAAACACGCACATACGGTCTTTTACATTCACCCATTTGTCCATACTCACACTCGCTCGTTTTCCCGCACTCACTCCCACTCACCCACTCCTATTGCCTCACACTCGCCCACTTCTCACTTCTCACTCACTCCTACTCACTCACACTTACGCACTCCTTTCTCACTCATACTCATCCACTCCTCACTCCCTTACTCACCCACCCGCTCGCACTCACCTACCCACACTTTCTCACTCACACCCACGCACTCGCTCTCACTCACCCACCCGCTCGCACTCACCCACGCACGCACGCACGCACGCACGCACGCACGCACACACGCACGCACGCACACACGCACGCACACTCACATTCACGGAAAGGTGATAACGCTGAATTTTTCATGGTGTCTGACCCGCGAGCACGAAACCGGACCTTTCGTTTATGCTGCACTTGATGCTCGCGACTGCTGTGTATGCTGTTTATGCTGTTTTTTATGGTGCTGTTTTTAAGCTGTGTGTTTCTTTTTTTCTTTCATTTATCGGAAGTTTGGTGCACTGCCAGTTGGTGTGATTTTTTTTTTTCTTTAAATGATTGAATGAATAATGCATTCGTTCATTCATTTACTATATGTCCTAGCCATTCGTGCTTCGTCATTGGTTCTTAATTATTCATCATCACCATTATCATTATCATCTCCATTTCCATCTCCATCAGTCATCACTATCATCAACACTATCACTTTATTACCATTTCCTTGAAATACCTTACCTGCGGCGCTATGTTAAGTGCTAACTGCCGCTATCTTAGCTTCAGTACATGCTATGACCGTCATGTTAGAGGGTTCTCAATACATAATTTACAACACGTGACCGCATGATGTTGTGAATGCGCATAAATGGCTGTATAAATCGTGCGTTCAAAGTGCACACGAATACACACGTGATGCTAATTACAGACACCTGTGTACGTATCGACTGTGTACTACACAGCCGGTCGAGGTGGACACGCCCTGGAGCCCGTGTGTGCGTCCTGCCTTCCCCTCAGGGCGTTTGCATGGATATGTTTGCGTGCGTGTGTGCCTGTTTATACGCAGAGTATAGGCCTATATATAGACAGGATAATATATATATATATATATATATATATATATATATATATACACACACATATATATACACACACACACACATACACATATGTGTGTGTGTGTGTGTATATATATATATATATATATATATATATTATCCTGTCTATATATAGGCCTATACTCTGCGTATAAACAGGCACACGTGTGTGTGTGTGTGTGTGTGTGTGTGTGTGTGTGTGTGTGTGTGTGTGTGTGTGTGTGTGTGTGTGTGGCTTTGTACGAATGTATGTATGTATAAATGTATGTATGTTTGTATACATATATATACACATTATATATACATATACATATGCATATTTATATACATTCATACATACTTATATACATACATACATATATTCGTACACACACACACACACACACACACACACACACACACACACACACACACACACACACACACACACACACACTCACACACACACATATATGTATATACATATTTGTCTGTCAGTGTGGCTAGGTTAAGGAGTTTTTGCATGCGTGTGCTTTGCGTGCGTACGTGCGCGTGCACGTGTGAACACTGTC
>NC_061827.1:17612852-17615352 GCF_019202785.1 Penaeus chinensis | reverse complement strand
TGGTTAATCAGAAGATAATAGGCCATCTTGTGTAAATCTTGAGGCAAAAAAGCAATTGTCAGGCCTTTTTTTTTTATTGCTTTGATAGTGTATTTGTTCAAAGTCTACAGTCCAATCAGAAATAGCTGTAAGGATGGTTGAGGAGCCAAGCTATAGGATGTCACGGAAGTGGCCGTTAGGAATTCTAAGCAGTGTTGCGATGAAAGGGAAGTGTTTATCTTGTTTTATCTATTATTAATTTATATGTAATGTCAGTACGGATATTTTCCACTCAGTGTTTTGATTCCATATGACCACCACAACTATGACAAGATGTGCAGATGACCCTGCACACCTAGCTTCCCCATCATCATCTTCACACCCGGCTCGACATTCTGTAACATCTAGTCAGAATTTGCCATCATCACATCTGTGCCATAGAATCGCTCAGCTAAAACCCCTCTGATGGAGACACATATATTTTGCTTAAAGCTGTGAATTAACCATTTATCTTCCATACATTGATTAACTGTTGTCTATCTTAGGATATTTACATTGATTTTATAAGGAAGAGAGAAAAGACCACACAGTAATGTAGCATTTGTGTGGTCTGCCAGAAAATCTCTTTTCTAATATTGATGTCTGCCCACCTTGTCTGTTTTGTTTACTTTATCATTATTGGTTTTTCAAATCAGATCAAATCTGGGATTTAAAATTTTCTCTTTCCTTCTTTGGCTCAAAAGTGAGATGGAAGATATTGCTGTGGAAAACATTTTGCTAACAAGTTCATGTGAATCTAGAACACTTTCCTTTTACTATTACGAGATTATAAGGAAAACCAGTTTTATACTAGGAAACAGATCCTATTTATTTCAGTGTCTGAGGTACAGAATATAGTGGAACAAGGTATACCATATAAAATACAAACTACCATTACTCACGCTTTAAGCAAACGGCAAGCAAATGACTAAGTTTATGCTGCCGTAAAGGGTTCATCTAGTCAGGAAAATAAAATATCATCGGACATGTATACGCATTGCGCTGTTTGTATTGCCTAATGAAGTGCCTTTTCAATGAGACTTAACTGTGTTACTAAGAGGGTGATCAATAACATTTTTTGAAACACCATTGTATTGGACTAGAGGGTCATTCTTCTGTCATTGTTCTCTCTTATGATAACCAGCGTTAGACGGTTAATATTAGTATATGCATGACAGGGATTTCTAACTCTAGGGTGTATGTTAGGAGGGGGAGGGAAGGTGGGGTATTTGCGAGCTGCTATAATAGAGCTAATTGTTCATAAAGGATTGGAGAACTTTGGTGATTTTAGTATTGCAGCTATTTCTTCATGCTGTCATAGCTTGATGGCAAGTGCCAGATGTAATTATAGTAATGATGACAGAATTTTTTTTTTACTTTGTTTACTTTCTTTTAAAGAGCTGTTTCTATATATTGTAGCTCTGTGGAACTTCTTATATTTAAAAAAAAAATTAAGTATGTAAGAACACTATTTGTTTCCTTGAATTTAGACATAGCTATAAATTGGCTCTTCATGCAAGTTTCCTTTTTTATATGATTCCTTTCAGAATTGAAATTGTGTTCTAGCTTTCAGTAATGGGGAAAAGAAACTTTGATATATATGTATATATATATGAATGAGTATATATATGAGTACAAAATAAAACAAAACATTAAAAAAAACAATACTATTATTAAGTCAACATGCCACCACATGGGTGTTATTTTAAAAGGGAGACTCGAAGGAATCTTCAGTATTGTAGGCATTGGGCATGAAAGGATTTCATTTGTGATAACAACACTTTAAGAGAAAAGTACTTAAAGCATCCTCCGCCTCCTCCTCCTCCTCCTTCTCCATCTTCTCCTCCTTCTTCCTCCACTTTGCTCCTGTCACCTGGCATTATCATTATTTTTTTTTTTTTTATGTTTGAGAAAGGAGAGGAGATAACAGGGAAATGACAATAACTCAAGTTATCAAAAAGTGCCTTTACCTTCAACTACGAAAACTGTTAAAGAGAGAGAGTGAGGAAAGGAGGACGGACAAAAAGAGAAATATGAGAAAGAGCCTATTTCCATGTGTCATATAATCATATATAATTATTATTCACCAAAATGTATGATTGTGCCTCAGATTTACCTATGTAAGGAAAACAAAACAAGCAACAGTGTATTGTGTTGTTATGAAATGCTGTTATCTGAGACAGGGAGAATAAATGTATTACTGTTCATGTATGCTAGTGGCAATTATAGCTCATGTTACTTTATTAGGCTGTAAGGTTTAAACGTGAAATATATGAAATGAAGCAATTATTATGTATTTATTGTTACTATTTACTGTTATTTACTGTGAGACGATCGATTAGAAAGGCATATACATTTTTTTTTTCTTATTCTTATTATTCTTTAGTTATGGGGATTAATTTTGAGACTGGCATAGAACACTTGACACTAACATACTATCCAATACAATAATATGAAATAATCCTCATTGACTATTTACTTA
>NC_061827.1:17605352-17607852 GCF_019202785.1 Penaeus chinensis | reverse complement strand
AGAGAGAGAGAGAGAGAGAGAGAGAGAGAGAGAGAGAGAGAGAGAGAGAGAGAGAGAGAGAGAGAGAGAGAGAGAGAGAAAAGAGGTATGGGAAGGAAGAATGTGGGCGGGAGGAAGAAAGGGAGGGTGTTAGGAAAGGTGAGAGAAAGGAAATGACAAACCACCATTCACTTCCGTAATAATAATAATAATAATAATAATAATAATAATAATAATAATAATAACAATAATAATAATAATATATCACACTCCTATTCACCCCCCAACATACTATTAAAAGCAAAACAACCAAGCAACCATAACATGCCACAACACCGTACCTGCAACTGCTTCATGTTGGCGATATGTCGAGACTGCTGGTTGGCGATTTTCCCGGGCCAGCGCAGGTCGAGCGACGCCGCCAGCTTCTCCTCCACCGCCGTCAGGTCAGCCTCCGCGCCCACGCCCAGCTTGCACTCGCGTGACACCTGGGCGGCAAAGGGGCATGGGCGGGTGCGTATTAGTGGTGCGGTTAGTGTGTGTAGTTTTATTTGTTTGTTTGTTTGTTTGATAGTGTGTATGTGTGTGTGTGTGTGTGTGTGTGTGTGTGTGTGTGTGTGTGTGTGTGTGTCTGTGTGTGTGTGTGTCTGTGTGTGTGTGTGTATGTGTGTGTGTGTGGGCGTGTGTGTGTGTGTGTGTGTGTGCGCGCGTTTGTGTGTGGATAAAGAGAGAGAGACAGGGATAATAGAAGACAGATAAATAGGTTGATGGATAGATAGATGGATGGATAGATAGATAGGTAGGTAGATATATATATATATATATATATATATATATATAGAGAGAGAGAGAGAGAGAGAGACTGACAGAGAGACATAGAGAGAATGACAAACAAAAAGAGAATGCAGTAAAGTATGTAAGTATATATATATATATATATATATATATATATATATATATGTATATATATATATGTAACTGGGTGTTTATGTGCATATATATATAAATGTATACATGTATATATATATATATATATATATATATATATATATATATATATACGTATATATATATATACACATGAAAAGAGAGAGAGGGAATAGAGAGAGAGAGAGAGGAGAGAGCCAGAGGGAGGCAGAACCGGGCGTAACGAGCATGGCTATCGACGTACCTGGCAGGTGTTCCGCAGGTGGTCCAACTTGCGCCGCAGCTGCTCCACCTGCATAGCAAGGTACCGACGCTCTGCCCGACCCTCTCTGTGTTAAATGCATATACACTTTACATTATTCGAGTCCAGATGATTTTAAGGTCAAATTCGTACATAAAAATACTTTTGTAGAAAATAATACAATGTCTATATGATATAGATAATTTTGTTTAACATTTATTTTTTATGCCGTGTGTGATAATATCAATAATCATTTGGGCGTTACTTGAGTCAGATTTGTCCATGTTTTTCGATGTTGAAAGACTCGTCCCACATTTTCCGTGTCTTCAAAGATCACACTTAATAAATCAACGAGGCCATTGTGGTCAAAAAGGGAGAAAGGTAAAGAAAAAAGAAGGGAAAAACAGATTGGGTGAATATCAAATTAATTTGAATTATCGTACACCTGGAGGTACTCCTTAGTTGCCAGTTAGTCTTTTGTAACTGCAGATGAGAGATAATATACTACATACGTTGTTTAACTTACCAGGTAATTCATATTTTACTACGTCATTATCCTTTATCCTTTACTGAATTTATGAATATCATCATCGTAATCGTAATAACAGTATCTAGAATTATGGTAATTATGACTATCCATATTATCAGCATCATATACTTTCACATGCTATTACTACGTGTTTGTAAATATGTAATAATGTATTACTCTTTCGTGTTACTACTGCTGTGTTTTACTTGATCTTTTGATGCAGTTATTACGCTTATTATGGCTACCGACGATTGTTGTTATTATCACTGTTGTTATTATTATCTATTATTACCATTTTTGTCAATATTATTGCTGATATTGTTATCGCTATTATATTACCTTACTACTACTACTACTACTACTACTACCATTATCATTATTATCATTATCTTAATCATTATCACCATTGTTGGTACTGTTGTTATCATCATCATGATTATTGTAATTACATCCTCATTAAATCTATTGTTATCATTATATTCATCAATAATATCATCATTATCATGAATACCATAATTTCCATTATATCTTTTATGGTTTTGTTACCCTTATCATTATCATCTTTATTATGATCATTAATCACCATTGACTATCAATAACATTATCAGTGCACAAAGCTGATTACGAAATTGATAATGATGATGGTGATGATGATGATGATGATGATGATGATGATGATGATGGTAATGGTGATGGTGATGGTGATGGTGATGGTGATGATGATGATGGTGATGGTGATGATTACGATTATGATGATGATGATGATGATGATGATGATGATGATGATGATGATGATGATGATGATGATGATGGTGGTGATGGTG
>NC_061827.1:17582852-17590352 GCF_019202785.1 Penaeus chinensis | reverse complement strand
AAAAGAAATCAACAAATACTGAGAACTGTTAACACAAAAATCGCACCTGAATCAGCGAAGACAAGTAGTTGGTGCGCCGCCGCTGGATCATCTGCACTTGCTCCAGACTCATGGGCGGCCGCGGCGTGGGCGGCGGCTTCGGCGACTCCCTGACACTCCGACGCCCCCGGCCGCTGCGCTGCGTCGTCCTGGGCGTGCGGGAGGTCGAGTTGGAGGGCGTGCGGGCGGTGGCGACGGCGCGTGGGCTTCGGGCGGTCTGCTGGGCCTTGGGCGTCTTGGCAGCGCGGGGCGTGGCGGCGAGACTCAGGGGCGGCACGTCCGTCTGTCGCGGAGGGAGCGGTCACGGGGCGGGTGTGTGGGGGAGGGGAGGAGAGAGGAGGGGGGAGCGAGGGAGGATGAGCAAGAGAGAGATAAAAATATATAGAGATAGAAAGAGAGGCAGACAGATATATAAAGAGATAGATAGAGAGAAAGAGAGATAGAGACATAGATAGATAGAGATAGCTAGTTAGCTAGCTAGATAGACAGAGAGAGAGAGAGAGAGAGAGAGAGAGAGAGAGAGAGAGAGAGAGAGAGAGAGAGAGAGAGAGAGAGAGAGAGAGAGAGGGCGCGAGAAATAGAGAGAGAAAGAACACACACACACATACGCACACACACACACACACACACACACACACACACACACACACACACACACACACACACACACATATATATATATATATATATATATATATATATATGTATATATATATGTACAGTATATATATATATATATATATATATATATATATATATATATATATATATATATATAAAAGGTATGAATGAGAATGAATATCTTCACAAAACAAGAGATGTATTTGACCGGTTTCGTTTATATCATCGTCAGAAATACATGTATTTCTGACGATGATATAATCGAAACCGGTCAAATACGTCTCTTGTATTGTGTAGATATTCATTCTCATTCTTATCTTTTTTACATTTGTCAACATGAATGCGGTTCATATATATATATATATATATATATATATATATATATATATATATATATATATATATATGTGTGTGTGTGTGTGTGTGTATGTGTGTGTGTGTACATGTATATATATATATATATATATATATATATATATATATATATATATATGTGTGTGTATATATATGTATATATATATGTATATATATATGTATATATATATGTATATATATATATATATATATATATATATATATAGAGAGAGAGAGAGAGAGAGAGATGTCTCTCTCTCTCTCTCTCTCTCTCTCTCTCTCTCTCTCTCTCTCTCTCTCTCTCTCTCTCTCTCTCTCTCTCTCTCTCTCTCTCTCTCTCTCTCTCTCTTAAAACGCATAAGTAAAATTTGGGTAATCACAGAAACTTGATATATTCCATATAATTAGTATCACGATTATTTGTGTGTAACTGAACTTAATATATATATACTGTGATCATCGCAGTCCTTATGGTGATATGCAAATGTAATAGATGTAACTGACACACAGGCCTACTATATCTGGAGCGTTGTTGCAAACTATTTGGAGTGTTAAAGCTTTATTTTTAACTTCAAGCTGCACAAAAAAAAAAAAAAAAAAAAAAAAAAAACGTGCAAAGTCCTCACCCCTTCGCTGCCCTTCCTCGACAGCCTCTTCCTCCCCGCCCCCGCCGCCGTGGCATGGGCGTGGGCGTGGGTCTCGTCTACGGTCCTCGTCGCTCGCCCTCCTGTTACGTCGTCCGCATCCTCGCATTCCTCCAGCTCGAGGAGGTCGCAGTAGAACTCGTTCACAAGCTCGTCCGAAACCTTACGAGATGATATTTTTCGAGTAAATGATTAGGAGGTATACATCGGGAAGATATATTTTTTAGTCTCCCTCTTTACCTGTTCTTATACACACACACACACACACACAAACACACACACCTACACACACACACACACACACACATACACACACACACACACACCTACACACACACACACACACACACACACACACACACACACACACACACACACACACACACACACACACACACACACACACACACACACACGCACACACACACACACACACCTACACACACACACACACACACACACACACACACACACACACCTACACACACACACACACACATTGCCCTTACCTGGACCTGCAGATGATGAGGAAGGTGCGGAAGCGTGAAGAGCGCATGCCCCCACTCTGCACGGAACAGGTTCACTTGTTGCAAAAGGTTCTCTTGGACTCTTGCAATGCGGTTCACGTTTTCCCTTATCTTCTTGCAATCGATCTCGAGCTGGTGATGTTGCAATTATCTTATCGATCTAATCATCACTAATAATAATAATAATAATAATAATAATAATAATAATAATAATGATAATAATAATAATAATAATAATAATAATAATAATAATAATGATAATAATAATAATAATAATTATAATAATAATAACAATAATAATAATAACAATAACGATAATAATGATAATGATAATAACAATAACGGTAATAATGATAACAGTAATAATAATGATAATGATACTTAAAACAATAATAATAATAATAATAATATTAAAAGTGATATTGATAATTAGAACAATAATAATGATAATAATGATAATTATAATAATGATAGAAGTATTAATAATCACAAAAATATTGGGATAAGGATGATAATAATGATGATGATAATAATAATAGTAGTAATAATAATGATAACAATAATAATAATAATAATGATAATAATAGTTATTATTATTATTAACATCACCATTATTATCATAAATGTTATCATAACAATAACAATAATAATGATCATACTAACTAAAGTATTTTTTTTATAATTATTAACATTATAGTTATTATTATCATTATCAGTATTTTTATTATCATTCCTATTATTGTTATTATTATTATTATCATCATTGTTATTATCGTTATCATTATCATTATTATTATTATTATTATTATTATTATCATCATCATCATCATCATCATCATCATCATCATCATCATCATCATCATCATCATCATCATCAGCATCATCATCATCATCATCATCATCATCATCATCATCATCATCATCATCATTATTAGTAGTAGTAGTAGTAGTATTATCATCATTATCAACATTATTATCACTATTTTTACTGTCATATTATAATTGCATATTATAATCGTTATTATCATCCTTATCTATAATAACCATTATCATTATTATCAGAATCACTATCTCTTTATCGCTGTTATTATTGTCATTATCATTATTGTTACTATTGCACATGTTATAGCCTTGAATATCATTATCTATATCGCTGTTATATCATCATCATAATACAATGATTCCCATGACAAAAACAACTATTGCTGGGGAAAAAAAAATTATCGTTACAATTATTACAATTATATTCGTCATGGTGACCACTACTATCACGACCCCCATTACCACCATTATCGTTATCTTCTTCATTATAACCACTAGCTGTATTATCGCCACCGACCGACTCACATTTCCCAGCAGCGTCCACAGCTGAGCCTCCACTGCCCTCACACTCACGCTCGGAGGAGGAACCTTAACCTCGTTCTCGATGTCGAAGGGCGGCTCGACTTCACTGCCGCCGCCGCCGCCTCCGTCGCCGCCTCCATCTCCGCCTTCGTCCTTGTGGCCTCCTTCCTCCGGGGGGAGTGAGTGCTTGGCCTTGTAGTCCACTAGCTGGGGAGGGGGACGGGAGGGGAGGTTGGGGATAGTAGGGGAGGGAGGGGAGGGGGGTTGGGAAGAGGGTGAGTTGGGGTTACTTCAGTCATGAATGTTATTGTTATTATTATTTTTGTTTTACTATTTTTGTTATTGTTGTTGTAGGTTGTGGTTATCATTGTTATTTCTGCTGTGTTTAGTGATATTACTGTTACTGCTGTTGCTATTATTATTGTTATACATTTTGTTATTGTTATTATCTTTTGTCATTTGTTATTGTGGTTGGTGTTCCTGTTATTATTGTTACTGTCGTTTTTGTTATTGTTGTAATTGTGGTTGTTGCTATTACTATTTTTGTTACTAATGTTATTGTTATTTTTGATGTTGCAATCATCATCATTGTCCTTATTACTTTCTTTATCAATGTGTTATTCCACTTACCTTGGTCGTCCTTGAATCTTCCCTGTTCCTGTAATCCTTCAGCCGATTGAGAGCCATCCTCCTCCACTTGAGTTCTCTTCCCACGTCGAGGTCGGCCTCAGAGGCTCCACCTTCACCTCCGCCACCTCCTCCTCCTCCACTCCTCCCCGCTGCTCCCACTCGAGCGACGGCTTCACGAACCTGTTGGAGGACGAGAGGGGAGAGGGGTGAATGTGCTGCGACTGAAGAGGGGTGAATGTGTAATCACTCAAGGGGGGGGGGGGGGATCTGCTGTCACTGTAGGGCTGTAAATGGGATGAGACTTAAGGAGGTGGTGTGAGAGAATACGGAAACTGGGTAACGCTTCGCTCTATGACCTCAGCTGACCTGTGCCTGGAGAGCTGCGATGGTCTGGGTCTCCTCCTCATCACCTGTGTCTCCCTCGTGATTGTCAGGAGTCCTGTGGGAAAAAAAGGGTTTCAGGAAGGGCGAAGGGAATTATACTGTAATTATTATTGCTATGGTAGTCGTTATTCTGATTTATAACTAAGAGCCAAATTTTCGTTCTCGGCCTCTCTCTGATTCGTAGTGTTCTTTCTCTCTCTCTTACTATCTGTCCTCCTCCATTCCTGTCCGGGTCACGGTCGTGAACAGACGTGCTCTAGACAGCCAGAGACAGAATCCCCTGAGCAAATACTGGCAATTAAAGTGAACAGACCAATATAGTGTACATGGAGTAGAAGGAGGAATGAAAGAAAGGCAACGCCAACAAAAGGAGGCAAACTCAGATGATGAAGAAACCTCTGGAACAAAGGTGAACAAGGCCGCCAAGAGAGGCAAACAAGCCGGTGACGGAGCGGACGCTGACAACGAGGTAACGCTTGCTCACGGAAGTGGATTAACTAAGAAAGAAAGCCAGCCGTATTGGATACAAGGCGATGGGAATAGTAGCGGTGATAAAAACTCAGCCCCGAGAACGCCAGAGGTGGAGCAATCCCAACCACCGGTGAGTCAATTGGCAAGCTTTATTTTTCCCAACGAACATTGACAAGTCGTATGAGCAAATGGTGGAGTTGGCGCTAAAGTTGCAGGACGAAATGACACTGGATGAAATTAGACTACACATCGGAAATCGGGTGCCGTACTTCACGACGATATCCCAAGACATCACCAACGGGCTAACTTCGGAGGAAACCCACGGGATTAAGTTGGTAAGACCGGAGGGAGGAGAAAGATGCGTGAAGGTGCTCATCAAAGACTACCCCAAGTAATGCCCGTGGACTGGGCTGAGCAGCATCCCAGAATTAAGTGGGCAGAGAGAAAAATGAAAGGGCAGCAAAAAGAGTGGCAGGTCACTCCATGCTAGGAAGTAGATCTACCCAACGGAAACCCGTTATTGTCCCATGCGAGGTGGTTAAGTACATTTAATCTCCAAAAATGTATGCCAAATGTCAGCAGTGGGGGCATTTCAAAGTTCAATGTAAAAGGCAGGTGACATGTGGAGTGTGCAATGGGTCGCATGAATCCAAATTGTGTGTGGACGAACTCCTTAGTGATAACTGTGTTGAAAAACCTAAGATAAAATGCCCAGGTTGTAAGGAAGCGCATTAGGCATGGTCACTGACATGCCCCAAAAGACCGATATGGGAGGGCATGAAGGAAAAGCATGGCCAAAATCAGGTGCGCTCTAAAGAAACCGGCGTTTACACAGACAGGGTGATAGTAAACACGGGAAAAGAAGCTTTGTCCGGACAACATACCTAAAGTATGTGTACGTAAGTCCTACAATGAAGAAATTAACCCAATCGCCCCGTATGGCAAGAATAGATGCCATGCCAACTGTAATACAAGTTTATTTATTGCATTTATTTAGATGGCTCTACAAATGCTTAGTCAACAAGGAGTCAGTTATTAGTCCTCCTATCTCACCTGTCTATCCTTTTCCTCGACTCTTGGAAAGGGTCTTTTGCATTATTTCATTGTCTTAAATGTTATCGAGATTTTAATAACAATTTAATAATCATAACATCAATAACAATAATAACAGTATCGATATCAGCTGTATTATTAAGAAAGAAAAACACATTTTCCCGCTAATTCAAGGAATGGGGAAATCAGGATCCTTGTCGGCTGAGCACATGTGAAGCCAACTGTATGTAACAAAATTCACAAAAGAATACAGGGGACAGAACACAAATCCACGACAGTTGGGTTAAGACCAACAAATAAATTGAAATGATAAAAGATTAATTAAAATTGTTAAGAGAAACAGTGGAAAAAAAATAGAGCTCACAAATGTTAAGCGAAATGTTCTTGTAAAAATAATGATGCAGATGGTGTTGAAAATAGTACTGAATGTCACACTATTCAGGGACATGAACGGAGAGAGTGCAGAAAATGTTACAATGGCCAATTTAAATAGTGTTGTAAAATGAATGGAAAAAACTATATTTGAAGTGATTAAAGTATGATTTCTAAAACATGTCAAGTTACATCACCAAAGTAAGTAAACTCACAACTAAGAACAATGGAATAACCTGTTAAGACTATAAAGAATTCTTAGCTGGAATGTGAATAGCTTAAGAATTAGGGCCACAAGAGTTGTGCAATATATTTTAAAAATTATATAGACGTTGTAGCACTACAAGAAACACATTCGAACATATTCCCTGGTAGGCTAAGTGGAGACCAGAAATTCATTGTACCGAGCGAGCCTTGCACCTGAGGTCTTGTAACTCCTGTAAATAATGATATACCAGCATCCATTGTGAACTCGAACTTCGGAAAAGGAAACAACTCATTGGTTAGAAAACCCAATGAGAACGACGCCATGAGTAGATAAAATCACTAATCTGCATAACTTTGCAAAGCCATGTATCAAGGGTAAAAGTATAAAACCCTGGAAGGAACAAGAAAGAGTTCATGTCATCAGAAGGAAAATAAAAAACAAGAAAAATGAAACATCTCCAGTAATAGTATACAATGAATATTTATCACTCATTGGACAAATCAATGAACTGTTTAAAATATATACCGATGGTTCTGGCAATCCCTTTAACAGGCAGGACAGGTGCTATCAGTACAGCTTATTTCAAAAATAAATTAATTCGCAGAATACAGTCTAAACTTAAGATTAGTGATTTTTCATCTTCCATACTCACTAGTTGTTACTTGAATTGCAGTAGATGCTATTAAAACCATGAAAGTAAACACAGTAATCTAAAGTGACTCACAACCTGCCCTATACACTTTAAATGATAAGAAAATGGAGGATGAAATTGCTTGTGGTATATGAAACACAACTTCCGACTTAAAATAACATATCTATATAGTTTTTTTATGGATACCATTTCATATAGGGA
>NC_061827.1:17572852-17575352 GCF_019202785.1 Penaeus chinensis | reverse complement strand
ACCTTTTCTATATGGGGCGGCGTTGGCAGGGGTGGCAGAGCCCACCCGGAGTGACTGCCTGAGGTTAGACCTCAGGCAGGTTGTCAGGGTGGGGGCTTGGAACGTCCATTCCTTGCAACAGGACGATCAGTTACCACTACTGTCGAGGGAATTGAAGCAGCTGAGAGTTGAGGAGACTGCTCTCTCGGAGGTGAGAAGACCTGGCAATGGCACGATTAGTGTGGGTGGCTACACTTATTACTGGTCGGGCCACAGCGATGGCCACCCTCTCCAGGGAGTAACCATAGCCATCTCCAGCAGACTTCAACCCTCGGTAGTAGAGGTCACTTTAGTCGTTGAACGTATTATGGTATTGAGACTGAAGCTTTCACTTGGCTTCATGTCTCTTATTGCTGTATACGCTCCTTCAGATGTATATAAACTTGAGGTGAAAGAGATGTTTTACGCCAAACTTCCATCTGTGGCAGACAGTTGTCTTCGGCGAGATATTCGTATTGTTCTGGGTGACTTCAATGTGGTATCCGGTTTCGATTGAGCTGGCTATGAGATGTCTGTCGGTCCTCATGGCTCAGGAGCTGATGCTGGCAGCAAGAATAGTCTCCTTTTCCGTGACTTTGCTAGGTCCCAGAAATTGAGGATTTCTGGCTCCTGGTATCAACGTTCTGACCCGCATCGTTGGACTTGGTACAGCGATACGGCTAGTGTTGCCAAGGAGATTGACCACATCCCTGTTAGCACTCGGTGGAGAATAATCCAGAACTGCAGGGTGTATCGAAGCGCCGATATTAGTTGTGGCTACTCTCTTGGTCCACTTTAGAACTCCCCCGTTGCCTAAATGAACACACTAGGGTGTTTCATTTGGAAAGATTGAGGGAGGACGAGTGTGTTATATAGAAGACACTGGAAGCCACAGATGCTTGTTGTGCGGCTCGATTGTCAGGTCGAAAGCCATTTCTTAGTAAATGTCCTGCCTACCAAGCCCTGAGAAAGCTGAACTCCAAGCCCTTCTTAAAGACGACTGCAGTCCGCTCAGCAAGTGGCCAGATAATCTCAGATCCTGATGGGGTGTGTGTGTGCGTTGGGCTGAGTATTTTGAGCAGTTGTATCAGGTTGATCCACCAACAGTTAACATGGATGTGGGTAATGTTGAGATTCCTCTACTAGACAGGGGGGCGATCTCCAAACGGAAGAGTTTTAAAGCAGCAGGTGTTTGTGGCATGAACTGCTGAACTGTTAAAGGCTGGTGGAGAACCTATGGCAAGGGGCTTGCATGCAGTCCTGTCTGCCATCTGGCAGACTGGTACCATTCCCCTTGACCTGCTGAAGGATGTGGTCATCTCTCTCTGGCAGGGGAAAGGGGATCGTTGGGAATCACCGAGGGATTACACTACTCAGTGTACCAGGCAAGGTACTCACACACATCCTACTGAGACGTATCTCAGACCACCTGCTGAGGCACCAAAGGCCAGAGCAATCTGGATTCACTCCTGGTAAGTTCACAATAGACTGTATCCTCGTGCTTCGAGTCATTGTAGAGCGCCGTTGTGAGTTCGGACGTGGGCTGCTCACAGCCTACATCGACCTCAAGAAGGCGTTTGATACGGTGCATTGCGAATTACTCCGGGAAATCCTGAGGCTAAGAGAAATTCCAACAAGGATTGTTGAATAGCAAACCTGTATACAGGCACTGTAAGTGCTGTAAAGTGTGGTGGGGGCCTGTTGAGCTTCTTCCCTGTTAGTTCAGGTGTGAGGCAAGGCTGTGTTCTTGCACCAACACTTTTCAACACTTGCATGGATTGGATACTGGGTAGAGCTACTGTCCAAAGTAACTGTGGAGCAACTCTGGGCGATATCAAGTTTACCCTAGTGGCGGCTCTTGATGCATTTAGCTATGAAGCGAAGCCCCTGAGGCTAGAGGTCTCCCAGACCATGACCAAGATCCAGGATTTTGGGGGCCTACTAGGAGACCTTATGCAGTCGGTACGTGATTGTGGTGAAAACATCGAAGTCACAGAGAGTTTTATATACCTCAGTAGTGCAGTTCATGACTCTGGGCTGTCAGATCAGGAGTCAGTAGATGGACTGGCCTGGCAGCAGGGGTCATGAAATCTCTCGACAAGAGTATGTGGAGATGCCGGTACCTGTGCAGAAGGACCAAGCTATATGTTTTCAAGGCCATGATAGTGCCAGTTTTACTATATGGTAGTGAAACTTGGCTCTGGAATCTCATCTTGATGCCTTTTGTAACAGATCCTTGTGCCGGATCATGTGTCCATTCAATGGCTGCACCGTGGGACTGGTACAGGACCTGTTACTTGCACAATCTGTGATCGCCAACTCAGGCTATATGGCCACTTGGCTCGATTCCCGCAGGGTGACCCTGCCCATCAGGTTGTGTCTGTCCGTGACAACCCTGGGTAGAGGAGGCCTGTGGGACGACCGAGAAGGTCGTGGCTTGGGCAAATCGATCAAACCTGTCATGAGGAACTAGAGATGGGCT
>NC_061827.1:17547852-17552852 GCF_019202785.1 Penaeus chinensis | reverse complement strand
GCTGGTTTTGTTACACCTAAAAATCTTTAATAGAGACTCTAACGCATATTTCCGCCTTAATAGGTAATTATTTACCAACCAAGGTCATCAGCAACGGGTTGCTAATTAGCACACAATAAAGCTTTCAGTGCTGCCTCAAAGAGATAGTGATATGTTTTATCCAAACACTGCTACCTCAATTCTCAAATTAATAATTATTTTTACAACCTATAACGTAATTTAAGGAAAATATTTGGTTTTCCCTTAAGATTCATATACACAACTTACTGCATGCATACAGGCGTATTCTCGCACGAGCCCAATGTTAACATCGACTTTGGCTTCCTGTTTTATGTCAATGTATGAAAAAGATGTCAGCTTTTCAACAATTTACCCAATCTGTATAACTTCCTCCTCCCCGTAATTATCTATCACCCGCCTACATGTATATTGAAGAGAAGAAACTGCAAACTGGTAACTTCGTCGGTTAAAGCAATTTCTTACATCAGGAACACGATCTCTGGCATATATGTATCTTGCTTCCTTGAAGAACAGACCTATATCATAAAATGTCACTAATGATACAACACGTAGAGAGAGAGAGAGAGAGAGAGAGAGAGAGAGAGAGAGAGAGAGAGAGAGAGAGAGAGAGAGAGAGAGAGAGAGAGAGAGAGAGAGAGAGAGAGACAGAGATATTTATGAGCATTAGCTGTCAAGTGCCAGGGTAGTAGCATTAAACAGCGGCAGACGTTAAGAAGGTGGTAATGGCGAGATGTGGCTGCTTAAGGGCAAATTCTGCCCAATTTTAATTTCTCGATTGTCCTGCATTTGATTTTTTTCTCACACCTGCCTACATATATGTGGTGTGAGAAGGAGTTAGATAACTGGATAATATATCGGAGGAATTGCCTTTTACGAGAAATAAACATTCTAGCAGGAGGTTTTAAGTAATGCATGCATATATTTTCTCCAATCTCCCTGGTCAAAGAAAGATGTGTAGATATGTTAACAGTGATAATAATAATAATAAAAAAAATGCCATTCCTCCTCTTCAATATATTCTTTGTGTACAAAATATTTATTCACTATATCACGTATTACATGCTTTCAACAGATAAAGTGCTTCTGTTTTTCTTCTGCTATCTCTTACATGATTAACATGAGTCTCTATCAGCTGATACAGGTGAAGAAGACACGGCGCTCCCCTTTTTCTGAAACAATTTAACCAGGCGACCCGTGTGATAGAGGAGGGAAATTTTACTCTGAATGGGCGTTTAGGCAAGGTCTCTAGATCACTTTAACAACCTTTTGATTTATTTTTTGAAGTCCTCGCGAAATATAATCTATGAGTAAACTAGAAAAAGCAAATATCTTCTTACGTTTTCACTTTTGCAACAGGACTCTTTTTCAATACAAATGATTTTATACAATAAGAAATAGTTTTAGAGTAAAGAATACAGCTGCTTTGCCCTTCTTGTGGTAGAGCTTATATAACCTTTCGTTTATAGCCCAAGGGCAAAGATAAAGATTAAATTCAATGGGATTTTCAACCCAATGGCACTGTGCGAGTTTCATACTAATATTTTTGATGCATTTTTTTCGGTTTGATATTTTCTTAAACCAAGTTTGTAGTAACTATGTTTTTGTTTTTCTTGGTTAAAATTATCTACTGCAAAATGTTAAAAATAAAGGTGGCTACCTTTTCTTTAATATGATTAAAGGCGCATAACGAGGAACAATACAGTCCGTGTTAAAAGTACAGGTTGAAAATTATAGACCTAAAGGAAGGATTAAGTGTAACATTGCCCTAAATAGCAGGTTAAAACATTCGTTTGCAAAAAAAAAAAAAAAAAAAAAAAAAAAAAAAAAAATCAACTCATTATGAGGGAGAAAAGACTTTTACTTGATTCAGCGAAAGAGAAATGACCATATATTCAAATACAAAGGAGATTGAAGTATGCATTGATAGGACATATTTTTGCAGTCAACGAAAATACGTGGTAAAACTATTAAAACGTGATCGTAATATAATTTATCAATAGGAGTGTGCATATTAAAATTGAATAAAGTTTAAGGAATGTACGACTCAGTCACTCCTGTAAGAGTACTGTCTATAAAACAAGAAATGATATACTCCTAAACGACGAGGAGGATTTGATTTGATTTGATTATATGCTGATGTTCTGCGCGATACACAGACGATGAAACACAAGGGAGACGTGAGGGAATGCCTCGAGTCGCCCCCAGCTAATGTTCTCGCTGACATACTAGGACGATGTTCGGGCGAAACGAGGGAAAGTACTCGCCTCCGTTCGTGAAAAACTGTATACTTAATGAATATCAAATCTGGCATCTGACCAAGCTAAAGTCTAGTGTTCCAGATAAGTAGGACCGAATGGCGCGCATCAGTTACTGTCCCTCGCAGAACATACTTTCTGTACACCTGTTCGCCACGGTAGGTCTCCGTCTATCTACTCCCTATCAGACATGCCCTTAACTGCTAGTCGGTGCCTCTTACTCCCTTGCCTAAGGGCGATTGTGAATTTATCGTGAGGAAGTAAAAGAAAATTATTATTGTTATCATTATATAGCTGTAATACGACTTCACATGATACAAAATATGCATAGACAGTGCAGGATTTAGAGTTGGTGGTGTCATGAAGCTTGGAGGCCCGTTGTGAAGGAAACATATGAGTCTTATAAAACCTGAAAACTAAGAACCCATATGTAATTACAATACACGTTAAATTCTAAAAGATCACCAAAATTTGTCGCAGTCATTTCTCAAAACATGAATCTGCACAGGTTGCCAAATATAAATATATGTGTACACACACACACACACACACACACACACACACACACACACACACACACACACACACACACACACACATATATATATATATATATATATATATATATAATATATATACATATATATACACACATACACACACATACACACACACACACACACACACACACATATATATATATATATATATATATATATGTATATATAATATATATACACACACATATATGTGTGTGTGTGAGTACATATTAACCTTTTCCTACTTACCTGAAGAATCCACACCAGGTGAGGCGCGAGGGCTGGGATGAGGGTGACGGGGGCGCCCGGGCCGACGTGGACCAACACTTCCCTCACTAACTGGAGGGATACTGTCCTCACGCCCGTTTCACACCAGCCTTCGTGGGCAGTGTTGCCTTGGGGAAGGAAATATGGGTGCAGTGAAGTATTATAGCCGTGATTCTGCATGACTATCTGTAACTCGCTCTGCCATGCTCTCTATCTCTCTCTCTCTCTCTCTCTCTCTCTCTCTCTCTCTCTCTCTCTCTCTCTCTCTCTCTCTCTCTCTCTCTCTCTCTCTCTCTCTCTCTCTCTCTCTCTCTCTCTCTCTCTCTCTCTCTCTCTCTCCCTCTCTCTCTCTCTCTCTCTCTCTCTCTCTATCTATCTATCTATCAATCTCCCTCTCTCTCTCTCTCTCTCTCTCTCTCTCTCTCTCTCTCTCTCTCTCTCTCTCTCTTTCTCTCTCTCTCTCTCTCTCTCTCTCTCTCTCTCTCTCTCTCTCTCTCTCTCTCTCTCTCTCTCTCTCTCTCTCTCTCTCTCTCTCAATTAAACAGCTGATGATAATATCCCAAAAGTAATTTATGACCTAACGCTGTGGCTCTATTTATACAATCGAAAATTACTCGTCTTATTTAGCCTTCATATAATTCATAGATTCATTTACTAATCATATACCATTCTCATATTTACATCGTTTCTCGTATTTCTAAATTTCTATTGCAGCTACGAAAAAATCCAATATATTTTACGATCAGGTGTTCGGGGAAAAATACTCTTTTATCATACAAGGCCGGACTGAGAACATCGGGGTTGAGTAACCGAGGGGCGTGAACCAGTAAGCATGGGTCGAGGGACTCCCCTGTTAGGTACACGGGAGGGGGGAGGTGCGCTTGGGTCTGTATATCCATATAATACACACATGGAAAATGCATAAATATATATATACCTATAAACATACGTACCTACTTATACTTACGTATGTATCTCTTACAAACACACACACACACACACACACCGAACACCCACACACACACACACCGAACACACACACACACACACACAGTACGAGTATACATACACATATTATCTAGTTGTACATCTGCTCTCCATTTTTTATGTACAACTTTATCGATATACCTATAGATAAAGTTCATCTATATACCTATCGATAGAGAGTGTGTGCGTTCATATATAATATATAACATACAATATATATAATATATAATATACAATATATATAATATATAATATACAATATATATATATAATGTATAATATATAATATATATATAATATATAATATATAAATGTATAAATAAATATATACACATATACATATATACATACATGCATATACATATACATATATACATACATGCATATACATATACATATATACACACATGAGTATATATATATATATATATATATATATATAAATTAAAAATAGATAATATATTCTTATAAGAATTAAATAAGCATAAAAATAAAGTAAAAGAAATAGAAGCCAGGATGAAGACGCAAAGGCTTCACATAAAAAGGTTGGAGAAGGGATTAAAATACACGAGAAACTAAAGAAAGGAAAAGAAACACTGCAAACATTCCAACGTAAGAAGATCACAGCTAGCAACTGTCGGTGTTACCAAAGTCAAGAAAACGATCGTAGGCAAGACTTGGCACAATACACAGAAAAGCACACAGGTGGAGATGAAGCTCGCAGACACGCTACAACAAAAATCTCTACCAAGTTAACATGCAAGGAACATAACAAATGAAGAGTATAAGGATATGGATAATTTTTTTTTTTTTTAAATGAGCAAAAGTAGAGGCCATGAAGAGTATAAGGATATGGATAAAAAAGGTGCTCAAAAGTAGAGCCCATGAAGCGTATAAGGATATGGATAAAAAAAAATGATCAAAAATAAAG
>NC_061827.1:17520352-17522852 GCF_019202785.1 Penaeus chinensis | reverse complement strand
GAGTGGAACCTGTTGAAAGGTACACAAGTGTTAGGATTGGGAACAGGTGTTCAGCATATAATACATATAATTTCAGCTGTATTTTTATTCGATCATAAAATTGAGACAATCACCCCCCCCCCACCCCCACCCCCGTCTCGCAGACGAGGAATATGATGAACCGGCGTCCAGTGGGCCTCGCTACTGGCCGACGGCTGCTAAGATCCACAGCCGGTAGCTGTGAATGCGTGTGTAGACCCCCGGGTAGCCAGGCCTGGCGCATCCGGCCCCAAAGCTAACCACGCCCACAACCTGCCACGCCCCTTCAGCCTGCACCATGAGAGGACCGCCCGAGTCCCCCTGGCAAGCGTCTTTGCCCCTGTCGCCTCCACACAGCATGGTGGGCGTCCACAGCCGCCCGTACCGCCAGCAGGAGGCGTCTGGCAGGACGGTGAGAGCGACCTCGTGAAGGGCTCGGGCGGCCGGCCGCGATTCCCCCGTCAAGCCCCAACCCACAACCACAGCTCGCGTAAGCGCGTGCGTGGCGCGGGAGGCGAGACACACAGGCGCCACGCTGCGGTTGAAAACCAGGTCAGAGGTCAGGGTGATAACAGCCAAGTCGGCTTCGTAGGGCGCCGTTCTGCCGTAGTCGGGATGGACAGCAACGCCAGACACGCCAATTCGAACTCCGTCTCGGGTGCTGTGCCCGCCCACCACAACGTACATCAGGAAGGGCAGCACAGAGAAGAGGCTGACGCAGTGGGCAGCCGTCAGCACGTGCCTGGCGCTGATCACGGAGCCTCCGCAAAAGTGCCCCGTTAGGTACGAACGGAGGCTCACCGCCCAAGGCCACCGATGCTCAGCGACCTCCAAGCCACCAACGATCCTGGAACCCACAGGACGCCCGCAGGACTGCGACGACAAAGGGAGGGGAGGGCTGCGAGCGGGCTCGAAGAGCCAGAGGAGGCGGGCGGCGGGCCCTGGCGGCGTGGGAGGAGCGGGCGCCGACAGAGGAGCGGCGGACGGCAGGAGGAGCGCGAGGAGGACCACGGCGCCCAGAGAGGTCATGTCGGCGGAGTGGGTAGCGAGGCGGAGTGGGGTAGCAAGGCGGGAGGCGACCCTTTTAAGCTCGTCGCTTTGACCTGAGGCTGGAGGCAGCCGACCTTGAGCTGTTGTGTCATATCTAACACAGTCAGCTAATTCTTTCTTCCTGTCAATTTGTGTAATACCAATATACTGCATGACTGAAAGTACCTCTTAACCTTGTCCTAAGTTCAGTTCTGGATTATCTAATTGTTTAAATCAGGCTTGATAGCAGCACACTCATTTGCATATTAAGTATTCATGTGTGTACATGTGTTTTTTGCGAGAATACAAGAAGGATGTAGGCTCATTCTTATCTGTACATCTTAAAACACCGAGTTACTCGCAAAAGTCTCAGACACTAATGAACACTGGCATAAAGACCAAGTAACATAGACACATTATAACCCAACACATACAATATGCCTCTTCCTAACACACACACAATCCCTTTTCCTAACACGCATACACACCTATAGCCGCAGGTATTATCACGCACAAAGCTATGTAACTATGAAATCTATTAATGTTAGAGCATTTCCAATAAACGAAACCCATGCACGTAAAAGAACAGGTGTTTTTCCGTGATAAGCTTTTCTTCACTTTATGAATTTTGATGATAAAGCTTATACAAAGCCCCTATTCCCCTAAAATAATTTTCGAGGAGCAGGTGCTGCTGAGAGCGATTGTACATGTAAGCCGGTATTTTCTGCCTCGATATATATCTATCTGTGTGGTTTAATGTATTTTGTCTTATCAGTTAATCATTATCATAATAGTTACAATAATAATAACTACAACAACAATAAAGAAATAATAATAATAATGATATTAATAATAACAACAATAATAAGGATAAACTCGTACCGTTGTGTGCATATACGCTCATGTATACATACTTTTACATATGCCCATACCTGCATTTTTTACTTTGTATGAAATAATTATATTCAACACCTCCCTGTACAAAATAATTGTTCTTGTCTCTTTGCCATATTCTGTTAGAAAAAAAAATATTGTGACAGATGGTGTCATGTGCAGACTTGGTGGTATGAAAACATTAAGATCACTAAGGTCTTTCTTTCTACCTACCTACCTACATACACACACCCACACACGCGCGCGCGCACACAGACCCACACATCTATCTATCTATCTACATATTGATTTACACATTATAAATGTACATTTCCCTCTTCACACAGATGGAGATACCCACGCTGTTGAAAGGTCGTCAGCGACATGATTGATAGTTCCCGCCATTATCCAAACACGATTCCACATACACACACACACATATATGTGTGTGTGTGTGTGTGTGTATGTGTGTGTATATATATATATATATATATATATATCTGTATATATCTGTATATATATATATATATCTGTATATATCTGTATATATATGTACATATATGTATATATATGTATATAT